>NC_081201.1:4395000-4421087 GCF_902713425.1 Acipenser ruthenus | reverse complement strand
ACATGGCATATCCTCTGTATGTGTTTATTTACCTTTTGTGTTTGTTATAACATTTTGGACACCTCAAAACCTTTTGTGTTTTTGAGCTACAAATCTGCAATCAGGCCCATGCTAAATCTCCTCTGAACTGGTTATGGAAAACTGTTCCCTCAATGGTTGCCTGGATACCGACCAGCAGGTAAACAAAGACCTACATGGATACCCAGATGAGAGTTGTTACTGATTGGATAACTCCTGTAATAAGTCAATTCAGGGCAGCATGCATATATATATATATATATATATATATATATATATAATTATTATTATTTATTTCTTAGCAGACGCCCTTATCCAGGGCGACTTACAATTGTTACAAGATATCACATTCTTTTTTTTTATTTTTTTTTACATACAATTACCCATTTATACAGTTGGGTTTTTACTGGAGCAATCTAGGTAAAGTACCTTGCTCAAGGGTACAGCAGCAGTGTCCCCAACCGGGAATTGAACCCACAACCCTCCAGTCAAGAGTCCAGAGCCATAACCACTACTCCACACTGCTAATATGTCCAGGGATTGTGACAGTTCTTCACTATAAATAGAAGCTGCTTGCTTGAACAGCCTGTGATACAGAGAGCACAGGCCAGTGAGTGTGTGAGGTCCAAGTCCTGTGGAGCCAATCTGTTTCACCGTGGCTGTGATCTAATTGATTAATGTGACCTAAAGTCACAGTGCAGGGTCTTTGCAAGCCAAGCCAAGTGTTAGGTGAGCACAGACGAGAGACGCTCTGGGGAGAGCAACCGTTAATGACCTGTTTTTTATTGTGTTTTTTTTGTTTTGTTTTTTGCAGCAGGCAGTGCGTCATGCTTTTAAAAATATCTTGCTGGCTTTAAATGTGACTTTCATGACAGGTGCAGCCTATATTGAAGCAGCACTTTCCTCCTAGATTCTAGGTTATTTATTTCACTGCAGAGTGCAGAGTTTATGACTGTGCCCTACTACCATTAGGTAATGCCCCTTCCATGATGAGTTGAGTGTTCAAATGAATCTGAGCGACAGCTACTTAAAAAAGTAATTCTTGTGGCCATATCAACTGCCTTCTCTAATTTGAAAGGGCACTCCTAGGCTGCCAAGAAGCTGGGGAAGTGAGAGGAATAATTAAACTGTATCAGAGACTCCCAGCTGTGCACCTTGTTTGTGGACCAACATCTTAATTCTCTGTCATTGCAAATTCAACAAACCCACTCTGCATTATTTCTTTTAAATGTGACTTTAAATGTATTTGATTTTGATCTGCTTCCCTATAGTATTGTTCAGTGTCTCAATCATCATCGTTCATATAATTTAATACGGGAGATTAAATTAATGATAATTTAATAGCCTATGGCTACCAATATGTTAACTGCTAGGATAATAAGCATTAAGCATTACAGCTATAGCATTGGACGAAGAGGGGCTTGCCTGCGTGCTGTAAAAGTAAAGGAAAAGAAAAAATGGGGGGGGAGAGGGTGGGGTCATCTATTCCATGTGCTTGTTTCTGAGTCACGTGATTGAATCACGCTTTGTTTGAGAGTGAGAGAGAAAAGAAAGAGCTAAGTGTCTAATAGTCTCATAACAAAGGCAATTGACTTTGCAATGAAGCTCTGCAAAGTAATAGCATATTTCCTTTAGTTGGTATCCATGTGGAATGTACTGTGCTGTACATTATTATTATTATTGTTGTTTTTTTTTACATACTGTTCTGTGCCTTATATATGAAATACCGATAGACTATACACAGTATATACGTTTCACCTAAATCAGCCCTTTTATGTTATAGAGGATATTTAATACAAGTTCTGGCGCATTTTCAGTTTTACAAAATGTTATTAAACTATTATTGCCAGCCACTTATATTTAAAAAATAAAATACATAAGCCAAGAATCTGTTCCGGGTTCTGCAAAGCCTTGTTGTTTGATAAAGTGCAATTTTTGATTTCTTTGGAAAAGTTCAGCTGGTGTAACCTCTCCACATCAAGACAGATGCTTTATAGATCAGGTTTTTAAAAAGGGGGACAACCAGATTTATTTGTTATTGAATGAATGAGCTAAGTAATTTCAAAGTTTGCGGGTGAATAATCTGATTCTGCATCCTGATTGGATGGGATGCTCTGTAACATCCTCTAGTATTCTGCTGTGAACAGCTGGTTAGGATGTATATCCTGAATAATTCTTTACTAGAATAAACAGCATCATGCATGTGAACTTTAGCTTGCCTCGTACTGAAAAGGGCCCTGGCTTCAATTTAATTAGCTGACTAATGATAACGAGGCGATGCTGCTCGAGGTGCTGCATGTGTGTGTGTCTCCTGCTGCTTGTGACTTGTAACATCAAAATGAATTATTTATCAGTGAGTACATCGTGTGTATAAGAGGTGCCATCTCGTGCAGGTCGGGGGAGAGAACTGTGAAGCAAAGCTCTGGCTGCTCAAACTGTATAATAAGAGACAGCCTACACACAACATATTAGCTTATTATAAAAAAACAAAGACTACTCAGGAACTACTATTAGACATAAAAATTAATCTCAAACCAGGGAACTCTTCAATGAGCGTCATATCCTTGGGGTGTATTAACGGGTCCCTCTGACAGCCAAGCTACTGGTTTTGTTTTTATACCGTCTAGACATGTTTAAGAAATCGGAATAAACATGGGACGTTTTCAGTTGAAAATGGGCCACAGCTTACTTTTGAAAAATTAATAACTGCCCTCATTATTTAAGACAAATGGCTTTTAAAAAGCAGACCCTTAGTGGCGAGTCTAGTCTACGTTTACGCAGTGTGCAGATGGAAAGATGTTGCTTAAGCAGTCGCTTGTGCTGGAGAGCTGGGGAGCATTTTTAGTAAAGCTAGCATATCATTTGTATATGACATCTTCTAGAGGCTGCCAGGTCTGTGCCAAGCAGAGACACCGTGTGGGCTAGACTACAGCATCCACCCTGCCCTGTGCGGCTTGTGATTAAAGCGAGCCCCACGCACCAGATGCAGTCTAAGAAAAACCCTCTTCTGATAATGAAGCCATTCTTCTTTCAAAATTAATAGGGCTTTGAAAGGTCAGCACAGTTTCTCAACACTCAGGCACAGTGGATCATCAGCACAGCATTGGGGGCTGCAGTGTACTTATGGGAGGCTGGGAATCTCTCTTCCCTTGGATTGAACCACCAGATGTTCCATGTTGTTAGTATTAGCGGTCTCCCTACCTGAAGTTTCTTTTTTAATTGTGAAAAAAGGCTACACAACACGGGCTCTGAGAAACGGCATCTCAGTTTGAATATTGTGTGACTAATATTGAATGTTTAACAGTATTGATACAAAACTGTGTAAGTTCAAACTGTTAATTCCCTGGACGCTTGACAGAAAGGGGGGGAAGAATCTCCTTTTTGGCAAGCAGTGACAGTGCAGGATAACTTAACACTGTACTGAGCTCTCGAGTTTGAGTTGCAGCTTGTGCATCATTCTTATTTCTGTCAGTCTGATACCGGTGGATGGAAGGAATTTTGGTGTACGTGGCCACCTGTTACCTACCAATCACAGCCGTGCCATGCCCTTGGGGGGTGGGGGGTGGGGGGGGCATGGGGAAGAAAGTTCAGATTCAGACAGCCAAGTAACACGGTGGAACGGTACCATGATCAGAGTGCTTGTACAGTGCTGTAGTTCTTACCATGGTCCTTTGTATATGAGACGCAGCGCCAATTTTTAATCAGTGTGCCTGTCTAGCATTGTCGAGTATGTTGCTAACTGTGAGTGTGGCAGCTGCTGTCCATGGGACTCCTCTCACAATGAGGTCACTTGTCTTTTGCAATATTTTTTTTGTACGCATACGGATAACCATCAACCACAGAAATGGCAGCATGTTTTTGTCTTTTTTTTTTTCCCTGGCAGTCGTTTTAAAAAAGATATTTCCCCAATAGCCGACGCTGCAGACCTATTAGCTTTAGGGACTAATACAATCATTTTTTTAGTCAGAGGGAAGCGTTAAGGGAAATTTGAGCAACGATTTAGCAATATTTATTTTGAATTTTAAATATTGCTCCATTGATAATTATTGATAAATATTGCACCATTGATAATGTCAAGCAAGTTGTTTGCAGCAAATTCCTTTGAAATCCATATGTCGTTTTTTTTAAGATTTCTTTATTATAAATAGATACATTAAAACAGCCTTGGTTAAGGCCATAACATTAATATTTGAGCATCCTTTTTTTCTAGCCAAATATTGCATTCTTTTTGACTCCTGATTTAAAAAAAAAAACTTGTTTGCCAAAGATGGAAGCCCTTCTGCCCTTCTTAGAACTATCTAGGGCAGTCGTGTAGCTCAGCAGATTAAAGACAAAGCTCTAAGAAGCAAGTCGAGAACATCAGGTTATCTGTCTCCCAGCATTAAGGTTTTCCCTGGCCTGCACCAGGCTTGCAGTAACTGCTTACATGCATCAAAGAATAGCTGGTCCTGTAATATTGTAACAGGACTCTTAACAGACCAGTTTGATGTTGTGTGGAGTGGCCAAATCAATTAACCCCACCAAACCATTTTAAAGTAATTTTTATTTATATGTTTGAATCATTAATGAATGCATTAAAGGGTGATGAAAAGCCTGTCTCATTATAAGCACTTTAAAAACAGTTAGCCAACATGGGCCAACCCGAATTAGCCATCCGATGTGGGATTGACAGATAGCTGCCTGCACACACTTACCCACCCAGAGGCATATTGCAGTTGGTTCCTCAATTTATACAGGTTAACTGCAGAGACTGTCTTGTGAAGGCTGCATTCCGGGAGTTTACAGGAAAATATACCTGGTCTAGATCAGTGTAGATTTCGAGTTCCTCTCATTGTGCTGCTCCACTTGAAAGAAAATCCACTGGATTAAACCAGCTTCTTAGTTCCCATAGAAACATATTTCCATGTTCTTGTATTTCTCTCCTGTGTGGCCTTCCAGTCACTAGTCTTGGCAGTTCCCTGTTTTTATTTTTAATGCCAGAGTGATTCGCAGCAGGTCTGTTTTTATCTTATCTCCTATTACAAATGGAGAACAATCCTGTTATTCCGTTCCTTTTCAAACCCAATCTCTGTTTATTGCTGATGTATATATTTTTAAGACTAAATACTCTATATTATTGTTGTTGTTTAAAAAAAAAAAAAAAAAAAAAAAAAAAAGATTGGCATTATGTTTGCCATGGAGCCATTAAGTTCTGCAGCATCTGATACTAACGTTCGACTAATACTTTTGCATTGAAAACATTATTGGGAAACCCTATTGAGATGTCCCTATTATTCTAGCCAGGCCAGTAGTCGTGCAGGGATAATTAATGAAACATGGATGAAAGAAGGACATTTGAAGGGAATAGCAGTAGCAATGGTCTGACCAAACAGCGCTGTAGTAAAAACTGTCCTGCATTCAAGTCTGTTGATGACTCTAAATAATATTTAGGTATTTTGAAATTCAAAATGCACAGTATTGTTTATTGCACTGAAACAGTATAGAATAAGCCATATTAAAAAATGAAATTGGAATAGTTAATGATTACATCCTCAGATTTCAGCTGGAAAGCATACATTGTCTAATATGTAATTAACGTTTTTATTTCCACCAATTATTCTGTAGATTCATCACCTCACTTAAAAAAAATATTCCTAATAGGGGTCCAAACCTTTGTAATTATAAGCAATTTGCTTATCCATAATGACCGCAAGTGCCATACTTGTGGCCTTTTGCAGCCCTACAGTAGAGATAAATTAGGTAATCACTTATAGTGGTGAACCACAAAAGCAGCACAAAGGCTGGCTAGTGACCCACATTACACAGGACATTACTGCTACTCTTTGTGTGCACTATGCTGTAATGACCATGAACAATACAGAGTGTTCATGGGGAGTGGAGAGGCAGCAACTCCTCTTTCAGAGCCTAGCTCAGCGGAGCTCAGTGAACACACAGCAAAACCCCTGTTCCCATACCAATGAAAACACAAGGATCATGCTAGGATATGTCAGTTTAAAGCATGAACAGGGATAAGGAAGGATTCCGTGCATGCCTTACAAACAAAATGCAAACAAACAAAAGGGTTATACTTATGCAAGGGATGCATATTACTGTTTCAATTCCTGGGTCAGTTCACCTCAGCCATGTCTTCGGGGTCAAACAAATGTCACAGGGATGTGCGCGATTCCTACTCGCCAGCTAGCCGTTCTCACTCACATGAACACTCTTGCCCCTCCCTAGTGTACACACAAGTCTACACACAAATGTCCAATACAAGTACATTTTTATAGTGAAATTGTACTTGTATTGGACATTTAGAATGACAATGCTCGGACCTGGTTCAGATCTGAGTGTGGATGAGTGTACATCACAGAAAACATAGATATTAACGTGATAATAACTGAAATACAAATTGTCACAAAGAAGGTCACTGTAGGACAGAGTAGGATGTTTGCCTACTATAGAAACTGCACTGTCCTGTCTTGCACATATTTTCACTGTTCTCAGTGACAGGGTGGTGTATATGTTGATAAACTATGTGCTGTGTAGTGTATTAATATTCTATCTAGCTCTGTAAAGGGCACAGTGTTGATTGTCTTTCACAGCAGTATAATGGTGAGATTATAAAATCATACAAACCGGGGGGGGGGTTGGGGAGGAGTGAGTTGCTTTTCTCTTTATGTAGCAGCCTCCTTTCAACTTCTTTTAATTATCGACCCAGTCTTGTTCATATGGGTCCAAGTCTCCCCATTGACAGTGTTTTTAAGTGGAAAGTTAAGCATGGTGTGCTGCACTCTGTTCAGCTTTCGGGTTGAAGTTCCTCTCTTTTGTAATTTCTGTTTCATTACAGCAAAAGCTCTCCTCTTTTTTTTTTTTTTTTTTTTAATAGTAACCTTTATAAAAATTTCCCCACACGTCTATCTAATTTGTCTGCTGCTCGGCTCACTCTGAGTTTCAGGCTCACAAGGCACTTGTCTGCGCGCCATCTGGGGAAAACACCCAGCCTTTGACAGCCACAGCGGCACACGGTTATATAAATAATTTACACTCCAAGGAGTTCTGTCTCCCCTCTCTCTCTCTCTCTCTCTCTCTCTCTCTCTCTCTCTCTCTCTCTCTCTCTCTCTCTCTCTCTCTCTCTCTCAACTTTCATTTTCTCTTAACAAGGAGAACAGAGCCCGCTCCAGCCGAGGATTTCAATGATTTGAAGACCTTTTTTTAAAATCTTGTTTCGATTTCTAAACACACAGGCATATTATACTGGATTCTCCTTTATTGTGTGGAGGTTTTCACTACTGCTAGTGGTCGCTATCTGTTTAAAACAATGGCTGCAGATTCAGTATATACAGGCTAACTTCACTATAACGAACCCTCATGGGACCTGGAGAAATGTTTGTTATATTAGGGTGTTCATTATAATAGGGTTTGGCAATTTTCTGTATCAGAATAATGACAAAACAGCAAATTTGAATTGAACATCAATATATAGCATTTTATGAAGTTTCCTTCACATTGATCAGCATTTAAACGGTATTGTGGATTAGGTACTCGTGTCACTTTTGTGGGTAACCGCATTGCAAAACAGAGACATGGGAGTTGGAGTTGAAACGCTGACACAGGTGCTCAGGATTTATTAAACACAAAACAGAAAGTAAACAAACGGGTCATGTGACGCTACCAACGATGGTAACGCACAGAGGACACATACAGAAAACAGGCAGGCAGCAAGTCTCAATCGAGTGCCCATCTAAACAATCATTTGATCAAACATAACAACTCCAAAAAGCACACAAAACAAACCCATTTCCACATATAAATTACACCAACGCTAATTTCACCCTGTGCAGGGCAATCACCCTGCTACAGGTATGTTTAAAAGAAAACAGTAAAGAAATGAAAAAGGAAAGAATTTACACTTGCATGCTGAATACACTAATTACATGTCCTTTCTCTTGGGGAAAAAAAACTATCCAGCGTAGATTGCTCCTCACGCCCGTTGCCTGGTTGTAGTTTGTGTGAAGATGACGGACATGCAATGATTGCATTCGTCATGCATGATTCGTACTACAATAGGTCATCTTTGAATTAGCGTTATCTTAGAATTAGTCAACCATGGTCTTTTTCATTGTTTTCACTGAGAGAATAACACATTTGACACTGGAGAAAGTTCAGTGTCAGTCAGTACTGAGATCGTTGTATCTGGGTCGGTCATGTACGTGATCGCTCTAATAGGGCTAATTTGCATTGAAAAAAACGGTTCTTGCTGTTGGGATCGTTCAAAACGGATGTTCGTTATAGGAAGGGTTTGTTATAGTGAAGTTAGCCTGTATTTGAATAGCCTAGGCATAAAATATTGTCTTACTGCAGATTGTTTGGGGAGCTGGGGTGTGGTGGGACATTTCAAATTGTCAGAAGCATACATTTTGAGTTTATTTTGACAGCAATGACAAACACGCTTGCATGCTTCAGTCCTCAAGTGAAATCTCTCTCTCCCTGTCTGCTATTGGTTGGAACAGAGCCTGCAAACAAGTAATTATCACGATGGGTTGTGATGGGAATTGGCTTCCACATCCTGTTTGTAATTCCGGCACTGTTTCAAGCTAGTGTGGTTGGTAGTTGTGTGGCTTTTCAGCTTGGGATGCCTGGTCAATGAAATAGTTAAGGTGGTTCAATACATTGAATATATGATTCTGCTGTTAATGACTGGTTTTCTGCAGTAAATTGTATTGCTCAATGTCTCCAGCTCTATGAGGCTGTACTGGATAACCAACAAGAAACCATTAATCTGTGTTCCAGTTCCCATCTCATTTTCTAGCATTTGAGTCCTATCAATGATCTTACTTGATTATCTCCTGCACAGATGCATTAAAAAACGCAGTGCATCTCTTCTGCTTAGAACACAGACTGGCCACAGGTGGATAGTATTATTTTTTGAGTAACATGAGTCTCTAGCAGCTCTGAATCCCTGGTTTCAGTATCAGTGCAGACTGGGATTGAAGCTGCTATCTCTGAGACAGAAAACACTAACTGACCCCTTGTCAAACTTAACTTAAGTCCACAAACTTTTTTTTTTTAAAGTCGTTGCCAATGTTTTTTTTACCCCAGTTTTCTCCCCAATTTGGAATGCCCAATTATTATTTTTATCCCGGTTCACTGCTGCAACCCCCAGTCGGCTCGGGAAACGGAGGCTGAACCACACGTCCTCCGAAACGTGTTCCTGCCAATCTGTCATTTTTCGCACTGCGGATCCACAGCAAAGCCACCAGACTATAGTGCCGGAGGACAACACAGATCTGAATGGCTCCACTGCAGACCCGCAGGCGCCCTATCAGCCACAGGGGTCGCTGGAGCGCGGTGAACCGTGGATTTCCCTGCCGACCTAAGGCCTCCCTACCTGGGCGGCGCTCGGCCAGTTGTGCGCCGCCCCCTAGGAACAACCAGTCACGGTCGGCAATGACATAGCCTGGATTCGAACCTGCGATCTCCAGGGCGCATCCTGTACTTCACCCGGGGCACCTTTACTGGATGCGTCACTCAGGAGCCCCTGACTGCGTGACCTTTTGAATCAGGAAATACTATCTGTTGGTCTGTCTGTCTAGATCTGGTAAACTAAATTTCTCTACAGTGCAATTGCCATGTAGGCGTAGCCCCCCCCCCCCCCCCCCCCACACACACACTTTTTTTTACCAATTGCATCTGATCTGAGATGTCATTATGTCAAAGCAGTTTCAATAACTATATTAGTCTTTATTGGGATGGTGGCAATATGATTGTATGCACTAACAGATCAAAGTTACTGTATGTCAGGAAAAGATCAGTACTGGAGATGACTGTCAGAGGGAGGTTTTAAATCTGAAGGGGGGGGGGGGGGTTCTCCACAGACCACAGATTGAGAATCAGATTTATTTAAGATCTGGTCTGTGTACCCCAGCTGTGTTTAGGGACAACATCAGCTGAGATTGATAGCAGCATTAAGACATAGACTAAGCAGTAGCTCTATTCAGCTCAGCTGAGATGGTGTGATATTGGCATCCTGTCACCGCGCTGGATACCTCCCCTGAGCACCAGGTGATGGATGAGCGTCGGCATTGATCTAAATAATTTAGGACTTTAAAGGGGTGGGATTTCACTCGATCATTAATCTCCAAATACAAGATCATATCAAGATATATAACTATTCTCCTGTTTTTAATACAGATGGATCCTAAGTTTGCAACTATAAAATATAGGATTAAAAAAATAAATGTGAGCATCCCCCAGGAAGATTAATTACCCTTAAAAATCGGTGTATAAACACAAGAAATTGTTACTCAATTCACGTTGACTTCACCCCTCTCTCATTTAAAAAAAAAATTACCTTTCCGTGCAGTTGGGCAATGTCCCTCTTTCCTGACTCGTATCTATCGCTGATTCGTTCTGAATAGTTTAAACCTACCCCAACTACTGAGGGACAACAAATTCCTACATTTCTATTGGAGACTCCGCTTGCCAGATTCAAAACGAGATTACAATTACAGCTTGTTCGCTATATTACAGTTAGGTAGTGAGAATTTAAAACAGAATAGCAAATTGTGGTGAAATGTAAAAAAAAATGCCTAGACACACAAAAACCCCAGAAGAATATGTCCGTGACCAGAAGGGTTTCGTTGTGAAGGACGGCAAAGGAAAGAAGGTACAACTAAATATGCAAGTACATTCAGACGAGTTACTACTATTGTGCCAGAAAAAAACACCCAAGCATTTTGGAAAGTAACTGACAACAATAATTTCATACAGTATATCAAAAGCGAACACCCCGAAAAAAACGATGTACCTAAAACTCGAAAAATAAGCACCGAAAAAAATGCAATTAATAAAGACAGAAAAACAGTAGCCCTAATTATAAGACTACGTTACACATTTACCATGGTAAACTGTTGTTAGGGTCTGCCAAGAATCCATTGTCACCCTTTACTAAACAGTATTTAAGTGTGTTTATGTAGTATACTGTAGTTTTTAAACATTCTGCTAAAAAGCTAATACAATATATACCGTATACCTGCATACATAGTAGCCGTGTTTTTACATTTGTGTTTCAACTGAGTGCTTGCAATTTTACTTTAATCCTGTAGAAAGAATTGCCGATGGAAGATATTAATGTTGACAATTTAAAATGAGCGGCTGTTGGCTTGAGTGAGGATCATTTTCTATGAATTAGTCTGGAATATATAATGAAGCGATGATTGTTTTAATTGAAATTCATTAGGAAACCGTATTGGTTTCGCTCATGATTCAATTGGAATCTGTGTCACTTATTCAGAAGTGTTGAAGGGTTTTGATAAACAGGTAACTGTTTGAAATGAGTGCTTGTGCATTGTGTTCCTCTACTGTGTGATTTTAGTATGATTCGCAAATTCCACATGCAATTCTTAAATATATCTGTCAAGTTCTAAGGCAAACCAGTAGAGCTGAGTTGTAATTCATAGAAATGGTAAACCTTTTATAATTTACTTGAATTGCAAATGTTAACTATCTTCTTATTAGATATTTGAAAGCGGTTCTGTTCAGACTGAATTACAGCTACAGTACTTTAAAAACCGTACTTGCCCTGTAGAAAAAATCTCCTTGTAGGACTACCGAGATTAAATTAATTTTACTAACTTGGTATTTTTATAGTTTTTTTCTTTGTCTGATATTGCACGCTGCAGTCAGGGAGAAAGAAGCATGACATTTATAATGGGCTGTGGCGAGTGATCTCTGTTTCTTTCATTTTTGATTAGGCAAGATGTATTATCCACCCAACTGAGACTACAGCTGTACTGCCGCAGAAAGAACGAAAAAAGATAGTTTGTTTTTTTTTGTTTATCACCCTTAGCGCATGGAGATTTAAGCTGATTTAAGAAACAAGCTCATTTATGAATCGATCCTGCACTTTCTATTATTTATCTAATCCTAACTGAGCCACAAATGCCAATTAAATTCCCTGCTGTAAATTCAGATTGTGGAATTTTTTTTTCTCAGATTTAAATTAGAGATATATCTTACAGCTACAAGGATGATATTGCCCTTTTTCATGCTTAATGAAATCACTTTAAGATATGAAAGTATTAATTTATTTTGTAATTATATTATTTTTAAGGCTCACAACTCCAGCTCTGTCCCTTGTGGCAGAACTAGAAAGTAAGCAGCTTGTTAACTAAGATTATTATTATTATTATTATTATTATTATTATTATTATTATTATTATTATTATTATTTGGAATCAAGAGAATTCTGTTGAAGCGTTTTTTTGTTTGTTTTTTTCTAGAGCACAACATTTAAAAAAAAAAAAAAAAAAAAAAAAACACCATTGCAATGCCAGTACCGTAAGTTGAGCACAAGTTAGATCAATCAACATACAATATTACTGCATTTGACACACAATATGAATTGGTTGTCAATACTATAATAGTAATATTATCAATGATACCTATTGGATGAATATAGGATTTCTAGAGAGTGCTTCTGTTCAGATGTCCCGGTTACCTCAGAGGTGGCAACCCTACAGAAGCATTTTAAATGAATGTTGCGAAACATTAAGGTGTTTGTCCTCATGAGCAGGAGATGGTGTGACTATGAATTGAGGCACAAACATTGAAAGACTGCCTTGTATGGCTATTGTAGGTATCAGAGGTAATGAAACACAAGGCACCATATGGCATTGCTAAACCCTCGGAGATATGTTTAGCACAGCTACAAAATGCATTGCAGTCCTAGGCATTGATTGTGTGATAAATATTGCACATAGTTAATAGAGTACCTTTCCTCTGAGCCAAGGTATAGGTGAGCTTCACAAATCCCTATAATGCAAACAAATCCTCATAAAAAACCAAGGCAATAAACTCTTTGTATAGCACATTGACCCTACTCTCTCTCTTATTCATGTTCTTGGCTAAACTGACTTTACCAGTAAAACCATAGTTAGTGTCTGGAACCTGGGAACTCTGGCTAATTAAATGTTCTTTGGGCCACGTACATTTTATTTTCCATGTATGCCAGCTGTGTCTTGCAGCTCTGTTGTTTTGCAATCCAGGACAAAGAACAAAAGGCTGGACTCGAAACCCTGTAAAAGACTTGACCCTCTTCTTACTGCACACAGTTCTAAGGGACTTTAATAGGCTTTCTGGTTTTAATGCTGTACAGTGTGCTTTACATCAGAAATTAACCTGGGCTGTTTGGATAGTAAAAGAGAGCCTCTAATATAATCTGAAACGCATTGGTTTTTAAACCCACCTACTGCTTATAGAGGGTGATTTAGGGTTTATGTATGTAGATCATGGGAACATGCTTGTATTATTTTTTTCTTAGCAGTCGCCCTTATCCAGGGTGACATACAATTGTTACAAGATATCACATTATTTTGACATACAATTACCCATTTATACAGTTGGGTTTTTACTGGAGCAATCTAGGTAAAGTACCTTCAAGGCCAACTAGGTCATCTAGGCCAACTTGGACATGTTAATACTAATATATATATATATATATACACACACACACACACACACACACACACACACACATACATATAGGGTGTGGGTACTGTATTTGGCCAAATTTAATTTTTAGAATAGAAATAATATAAAATTGCAATTATAGTATTAAAATGAGTAAGCACTGGTACAATTCTGAGGCACTCTCTCATTAGGATGGAGTTGAGGGACAGTGACAGCACAGTGGAAATGGATACATTGCAATGCCTGAGAACTAGCACACCCGGTTGCAGGCTGGCTTCACAGGGAATGCATGTTCTGTACACCGGAGCTGTCATCCCTCTATGAGAGAGCAAAAGGAATCAGTGCCAGGTTCTTATTAACTTGAAAGCCAGCTGTATAATATTTTTAAAAGGAATGGGATGATCTGTGATGACGAGAGAGAAAAATCCTCTTAGAAATATAAACTACTTCACTGCTACTCAGTGTCTAAATGAATGCTGTCTATGGGTGGAATTCCTTACATATCATCCAGTATGTTGTTGCAGGAATGATCTTACTGTGATTTTGTATTTATTAATATAACATACAATTCCATTCACTGGATTTACAAGGGATACCTGGGGCAGTAAAATGCATGTGTGCATTTGTTACCATCCAGTATGTGCATACATGCAATCGCTTATTAACAGCATTGTATCTGACAACTATTCTTAAAACAATATCAAAGTAGAATGCCCTAACATTGTGATAGCTGTGGATGTTCACACATCTGTGCTGTGTTTCCATGTGCATCTACAGTATGCGTATGTCTGTGTCTCTGTGTGTGTGCTTGTGAGTCTGTGTGGTTGTGTGTACAGTATATGCATTTCCATTACTTTCTGTAAAAAAAAAAAAAAAAAAAAAATGTTTCTAATCCCTTAAGAGGGGGGACAGAGAAGGTATTAAAAATGTCTAAATGACAAGAATCAGGGCTGCGTACAAATGATAAATTCCCAACAAAATGCAGTCTCGATAAATAAATAGACTCTGAAAATAGATCTGTTGCATTGCACCACTTAGGGGCCCAGGAAGACATGCAGAACAGGTAATTGGTTGGATGCCGAGTGTAATTCAGGCTCAGCAACTCCATTTCACAGTTGGCAGACTTCCCGCATCTAAACCGAGAGAGAGAGAGAGAGAGAGTGTGAGCAGGGGGGCAAAGAGACGAGGGGGGAGGGCTTAAAGAAAAAAAAAAAACATCCAGCTCCTTCGCTCTCTTTTTTTTTTTTCTCTCGCAGTTTCTTTTTCTGATTTAAAGGGCAGGATTGAATTCTCATTTAATAACCCCAATGTCTGTTCTGTGAGCTACGAACGCGCAGCCTTGCTGTAATAATACTTGAATTGGAATTGAAGCCTGCAGGCAAGGAGGTTAATTTTTCAAGCTGTTTGTTACCGGGGTCTGATAAATAGGCATTGGCTGTTTAATCATGTAGCTCGCAACCACGTGATTGCTGCTCTCACCCTGGCTCTCGTTCAGAAAGCTGTTTGAAATAAAAGCTTGCCCTTTTCAACTAGGACATTTTCTTTTATTTATTTTCTTTTTACAAATGCACTACATCCCTCGTACTCAATTTTATTCCCCAGAGTGGTTGTGTTTGTTTTAAAAAAAAAAAAGAAAAGAAATGAGGAAGGGGGGGAAGCTGTCGAAATTGCATTCTGCCAGTGTACAAAAGCATAAAATTTAAATCCAGGGAAATCAAACTCAGTGCCCAGTGGGATTGTTCTAACACCTCTCTGTAAACATTGCTCCCATTTCCCCTGTTGAGGTTTAAGCAGCCAAAAAACAGTGGTTTGGTTTCGAGGCAGACTGAAGTGGGATTCTGTTTTGTGTCCTCAGATTTTTTGCAAATCCCAAGTAATTTGGTTAACTGTTTATCAACTGGTTATCAGTAAACTCATATAGAAATAATAAGCAAGGTTTTCTTGCAATTTTCCACTTAATTCATATGAATTTGCTCACTGTGTTAAAATTCTGCTTGCCACTGAACATTTATATTTGACATGATCCTGATTGCTAATAGAACCCAATTGGCACTGGTGAAATCGAAGTATTTCTCACAGAGTAGCACGTTAGTCCTTTTAAAGACAGCAACACTGCCCGGTTCTGTACACAGGCTCTGTTAGTGGATGGTGGGACAAAGGATGCACAATGATGGTTCATAACTGTCTTCACTGCTATCTGCTGCCAATTCACATACAGCCCTAATATATTCAGATATGCAGCATCTTCAAATGTCATCTCAATAAATATACTTAACCATGGACCTGTCATGTAAAATACATGGGAATGTCAGACGAGAAAAAGATAAGCAGGACAGGGCTACTTGAATGTCTTGAAATTCACCAAATTGTAGCCTGGGGTATATCTGTTTGATTTGTGTAAAATATTACAGTATTCCTAATCAGTAGGCATGCCAAAACTGATGGGTTCCATACAGTTTACATGCTGTTACATGTTTGGCAGTGCAGGATTGCTAGTGTACTTTTCTTACTATATTTTAAAGTTCCCTTTCAGATTTTATTTAATTGTTAGGTTCTCATGACAGAGGCATCAAGAATAAACTAGAATATATGACCTGACACATTAGTGGTGTACCGTGATCTTATGTATGAATGACTTAATTTGCAATATCATTTATTTCATATAAATGTACTGCCGTTTGTAGAAAATCCCAAACTTATTTGATTATAGGAAAAGTCAGTAGTTGCAGGGGGTTATTTTGAACAGTACGCTTATGTAACAGTATGATTATATTATAATAAAAACAATACAAAATTATAATAATTTGTGAAATCTGAAAAAAATGCAAGCTTTCCATTCAACAGTACACTTACTGTAAACCATTATTGCCTTAATTATTGCATTGCTAGCGAGAGTGAATGCACTAATTGTGTTTTCTCTAGTTTCACTGCATGCTCTCTCCAGGGCTCTCTCTGCAAAGGGTTCCTGGTGATGCGGGGTAGGTTTGAAGCAGCCAGAGCATGGGACTCTTGTTTTGAAGGGAACCCTCGCGCTCTGCATTATCTTCCTTTTGAAACCCAGATGACAAACAAGACCTTAGCGTCTGAGGTGAAAATCTATCAACAACTGAGCGAGAGAAATAAGCTCTGTCTGATGTGGTTGCAAACTAAAAAAAGGTAGTAATTTTCCATCACTTTTTGAGATTGTACTTGAAAAACACTGAATGCTACACAGGTGAGCAGCATGTTACACAGTTCACGGAAAGAAAAAAGCAAACTGCCACATGCTATATACAGAAGATTTTATTTTTTTTTCTCTGTATTCAAGAAATCAATATTATTTTAAATACGTTATGTTTAAAAATGTATTGGAATTGTCAAGTAGCGTTTGGGTACCTGTAGATGGGGAGCTATAATATTTGTAGTAATTTCTAATTTGCTTCGCTTTTGAGTTGTGACGAGATCATAATCGAAGGAGATGTGGTGCAATGGAGGCATGCAGTCCCTCAGTTCCTGAATCAAACATCCAGCTCAGCTGAAGGGTGAAGCCTGTATATTCGCCTTCTTTTGGCTTGTTTTTATAACCCATAGGGCAAGAGTCTTCCTCCAGCAGTACTTATTGGCTGTGCTAACTCTTGAATGTTTTCACTGAGACAAAGGTACTTATCAAGCACAGCTGTTACTCACCTGCCAAGTCTATGTTAACACAATTGATTCCTCTTTTGTTTTCCAAAAGAGCATCAATCTCTGAACTGCTTCAAAGGACACTTGTGAGGTTTGATATTTAATGCAAGTCTGTAAAATGTATTGCTCAAAACAATAGCTGTTTAAGTTAAAGTGTAGTTTATATTATTTTTAAACTGTAATTCTAATAAAAGTGGTTGCCGCAAGTACACCTTTTAAGTTATTTACTGAATTGTGTGTTTAGAATAATAATAATAATAATAATAATAATAATAATAATAATAATAATAATAATAATATGTTGAAGTTGTATTTTCTATTATCTGTCCAACTTCCCCCATGAAGCAAGGAAGGCAACTAATCTGGATTAATACTGTCTAAATGATTAATTCTCTCTTCCTTCTGAATGCAGAATTGATTATAAGATTTTGCTTTTAACTTATAAAGCCCGAAATGGATTGGCACCAACTTATTTTCAGTAGTTGTTGACCCCTTACAATACAAGTCGTGCTCTAAGATTGCAGGCTGTGGGGCTGTTGGTTCCGAGAGTGAATAAAGATGATGCGGGAGGGAGGGCTGTACCATCTTCAGTCAAAAAAGCAGGGAATCTTTCTATTTTTAAAACAGCATTGAAAACTCTTATAAAATGGCTTTTCTACCATAATTTTAACACTGACTATATATCGTTTTAGACTGTCTGTCTTTTTAACTGTTTTATAGAAATGATCTTTGCCTTTTAAATTTTGTATAATATTTTAAAATGTTGTAAAGCACCTTGAGGTCCTTGTGATGAAAGGCATTATATAAATGTAAGTAAATAAATAAAATTAGTCATGTTGGCTTACAGTATTGCTGCGTTTTGCCAATGGACTTCGGGGAAAATAAATGTGCACAAACTTCTTCAGCAGCTTCAAATGCAAATGCTTGGCACAGTGCTAAATATTAAAGTGGAATACTCTGTATTTGCAACCCTTTAAGTGTTTCTTTACATCCGGTACAATGCAGCACCACATGCTGGTGGAAAACAACATGATAGCAAGGTTCTTAAAGTGCCCTTCTTCAGTACTGTAGCTCAGTAATCACATGCAGTATTATGTGCTGTATTGCAGTGACCTTGGAAGCTGAAGGTTGATGGATAGGATGCTAAGGGAGAGATTGCATGAATAAAATACAGCATTGTTTCCCTGTTCTTTAACCATGGTTATGATTTTAAACCTATGCTGTATCTGATTGCATTTAGGTCAATGCGGTATACAATGTATATAAAGAAAGATGTATATAAACAAGCCTTGATATTAGCTGGATTTAGTTTTCTGGCTAGCAAGCAAGTGTACCACCATATTCCCTGGCTTACACACACTCTCATACTTATGAAGTGCAATGTATTATGCACTTGTTTGGAGAAGAAGTGCCTTGCTAAGGTGATAATATTCTTGTGCACTTTTAAAATAAGCAGGGTGGGGAAAATTCCCAGGCACAAATTACTGTCAACATGCCTCATACAACTGTAGGACAGGCGAGAGACAGTGACGTTAAGAATCCAGGGTGACTTATAAACTTTCAGTGCTTGTTTGAATCGCCCTGAACAACACAAACATGTATCTTTCATAACTTACTGGCAGGGCAGAGCAACATTTGCAGGAAAGGAATGCACTCTGGGCTTGTGGGCTGTTTGAAAAGGGGCCAATTTCTGGGAAAGTGAAACATTTGAAGCCTCTTCAGTGCGGGCCAGTTGCCAAATTTCCACTTCCTGGAATTTTTTCAAAGCTGAGCAAATGAAGTTTTTGGGGTTGAAAACAAAATCATGCAGGACAACCTTATTTTTCTGAAAGTGAAAACAGCAGGAAAAGAACCTGCACAATCACACCCTTCATTCTTCAGTGCTAGAGACAGCTGCCGTGTTGAATATTCTTCCTGGCTTGCGTTAGCTGCTCCACCTATCATCGTGTATTCCCGAATCGATACCAATACTGTCCATTTAACAACAGAGAGGTGTAACGGTTATAACTATGGTACACCTAATTAGTCAGTGTGATACTAATTCTTTATTATATTTATAGAGGTAAATATGAATTCAGTTTGAAAAGGTAGAATCATTGCCGTTTTTAAGAATGAATATCTACATTTTGAATGCATCTCTGAAAAACACATAAACACGCTTTATTGTTAAGCCCTGTTTACAGCTTAACAGAAGCAGGGGGGCAGCACTACAGCATGTTCTCTCAGAATAGATCTACTTCCTCTGCTGGATGGATATAAAACATGTCAGCTATTTGTTATGATGCGCATGTAAGTAGATTTCAGCTGCGCAGATCAAAAACAGTGATGTAAGAGGGTCCCTGTGAAAGAAACACACAACACAGTAATTGTTCACATGTAATGTAATCGCTGTAATAGTTCAAGCTTCCAGTGTTCTTTGAACTCCTTTGCACTTCAGCTATTTATAGGATCAGCTGATAAGTTGCCCTCTTAACGACAGACTTACTGTGCATCAAACCAAAGTACCCTGGAGATGGCACAAATGAGATAACAGTAATCTGAATCAAAATAAAAGTTGAGAACACGACATTTCTAATGTATTATTGTATATACTGTGTGTGCATTTACTATATGCATACACCGATACGTATGCAAACTCTGTAGAGATTTGATCTATATAAACAGAATTTGGGTCATTGATCTGTCGATTGAGGGCACAATAACAAAAGGGTTAAAACCCTTTCTAAGCAAGAGAGTACGTGATAGATTTACAATATAATCAGAGCAGGCTTTTGTTTTATCCCTGGCAGAAACATACTGCTAAACCTGCACCAGTGTTGGGAGAATAGACAGCATATTTGATACCAGACCTTTTAATCTCAGAGCTGCTGGCGTGAGGTTCACACTTTAAGGAGAAATAAGTGTTGTGTCAAGCACAATGGGCCGATTATTACAACACTGCCTGCTAACTTAGGCAGAAATGCTTGTTTATCTTCAAAAGGTTAACACAATTCTGCGCTATTAACATTTTTGTGTAAATCCTTTGTTTCCTTTTTCAGCATGGCATTTAATCGTATCGAAATTCCAGTTGAGAGTCTGCACAATATTTACAGTATTTGGCCTTATTGGGTTTTTTTTGCAGGTTTAACTGTTTGAATACTGTACAGGAGAGATTTTGATATTGGATGATATTTTGGTTTTAATGATGCAGACAGTGTAAATAAAGTTTTACTAGATCAATAGTTTGCCCATATAAACATACGGTAGTTTTGGCAGTACTATAGTTTATGGTTAGGCTGTGCTCCTAATGCGGTCTCTTCTAAATAAATCTACTGTGCTAGCCACACCTTTTAAATAAACAGGCTTGTTTTATCATGTAAACAGTTCACTTTAAGTTGATTTGGTGGCTTTACCTTTTGGATCAGTGGCCTCCATGCAGCTCAGATTACAGTTGGCTGTGGTTTGTTCAGACAAGAGAAAGCTTGTAGAGGATGTTCACTTGTTACTTTGTCTCCCTCCCCTTTCACTCTCCCCAGAGGTTCTGGTAACGATGGCATACCTGGAGCTAAATTGCCTTTCACAGTCATGCAAATAAGAAACTCAGTGCCTAGCTTAGTCTTTCAATACAATTCTAGAAATTATAGGACAAGTCACATGATCTCAGGATCTGCTTGTTCTTGCAGTGCCAGGAGTCTAAAAAAATAGCATGTTCTCATCTAGCTCTAGATCTTTTGTGGACAGAAAGATTTTAAAGTGTTACAATATTTAATGCTCTCTTTAATTTACTAATACCAGGTGGGCGATAGCAGAGAGTTATGTGCTTGGCTGGCTTCCTACTGTAACACTCAATTACTGTTACCTGGGAGACCAACAGAGCTGTTTGCATACAGTATACAGTTGTGCCCTTTTTAAAGTACATAAAAAAGACTTACTTTTAGCATTCACAAAAAATACTTGTATAATTAGTTGGTATGTGTCCAAATTTAAAATTACAGCAATGTTGTGACATGTAGTATTACGTTTAAGTGGTGGTGTTTTGTTTTTTTTTTAGCACTTCAAATTACTGGTTTCTAGCAGGGCCATTCAAACCAAGATTTCTAACTCCCATTTTAGCGTTATGTAAGTAAGTTACTGTATTGATGTTAACTAGATAAGTGTTTCCCCTTGCCAGTTACCTTGAGATGACTGAGCCAATTGCATTACTGTATTCGCTTTTTCAAGTTCCATTATGTTTGGTTAGCATGCAGTCAATTTTCCTTTGGTCCGACAGCATAGTTGATATTCATTTAGGTCTAACAGACTCCCTCTGTTCTCCCTGCCACAGGAGAAAGATGTACATGGCTGAGCAGCCAAGTGAGATCACACTTACTGAGATAGCCAAGTGTGAGCGCCTGCCACTGAGGGGCCTTTATTTCTCACTTATCCTGCAGCTCACCTAGCACTGATACATACACTACACTGTGATAGCATATCATAACCCTGCCGCACTTCGGAGGGGCCTGATTGGAATTGTTGAGGGAATACATTTTGAAATATAATTTCCTAAATCAGGACTGTATCTTTAAACTGACCAACTAATTTCCTTTGTCAGGCTAATTTTTTATTTTTTTTTTAAACAGAGAATTATTCTGGATCGACAGTGGATAACAGCTTTCATTTTAAATTAGCAAATCGGGATTTCTTCCACCAATTCCATGGTTCTCATCTGTGTCTTTTATTTAGTTTTCTGCTTTTTTTTTTTTCTTGTAATGAATATAAAGCGGTCTTGAAAGGTGCCAGCCTGGCAGCACTTTAATGGACATTTTTTTTTCATGGTGGTTTACCACAAAACTCTAAATTAGTTGTCAGGGACAAGCAGTAAAAAGCTGCTATTTATCTGGAGTAGCGGTTAACTTTTGGGTGGGGGGAAACCCAGAACACATATTTCTGCACTGTCCCACTAAGCTTGTGACAGGGCCAGTTTTGAGTGGAGGTGTTACTTAACCAAACCTAACAGCACTATCTCTTTCTTGCTGGGATGATAGAGTCCAGCCAAAACAGTGAGGCGTTTGAAATGTTATTCCGCAGTACATCTGTTATAATGGAAGCAAAGGAAGTCATCTTAAACTACATGGGTTTTTGCTTAGTTATTTAATAAATCAATTGGTACAACAAGTATAGTTAATTATATCATTTTATCAGTTAATGCCAGTTTAGAAACTTTTGAGTTTTAATGTTTTTGTTGTTTTTGTCATTTATCCACGGTTACTCTGTTATTCTATACATAAATGCATGTACAGTACTCAGTACCAAGATAAAGAATGCCAGTACAGCCTGTAAAGAATTAGAGACCATAAAAACAGTTAAGAAAGTAAGGAGAGGAACTTGGAAATATGTACGTCTCGTGTAATACACTCCGGAATGGTCCTTTTAACTTTTCTGACAATCAAAATAAGCGAGCACAAAAATGTGTCTCAACCTACCATGTGTGGTGTTGTTTTTTTTTATGGCTAGAATTGGGTTTTACTTCTACTGAGGCAGCAAATTAATTATTTCACATTCACAATGTCGTCACCTTAATAATTTTAAAATTCTTCGTCATGTATGAGAATCCTAGAGTTGCATGTATACATATGTTTAGCATTGTGTTGTCCTGTAACTACCCCGTTGAGAATGTTGTTAGAACAGTACTTTTGTTAGTGCCGCGGATGGGTCGGCCATTTTGGCTTGAGAGAGGGAGAGAGAGAGAGGGGAAGTGGTCGGTGAGCTGTGAGCTGCTTCTATTCTCTTCCTGTGGGAAAGAGGAGGGGATGTGTTAGTGAGTGAGTGAAGAAAATGGCGGCTATGCAGGGCAACCTTTTTTTCGCCTCAATGCTGCAAACACATTGAACTCCCGTAGCCTTATAATTTGCTTTCATATTCACTCTGTTGCACTTTATATTCATGAGGTAAGTGCATCCATTGGTCTCAGAAATGTTAAAAAAATATAGCGGCTTTACATTAAAATACGTTGTTTTTGGTGATGATCAGGAGCTGATGGCTGGGTAACTTGCAAGTGAAAGGGAGTTTGCGTATGTATTAATAATATCGTGACTTTGAAACTCATTTCAGAGTTGCTGCTGTTGTTTTTTTAGGTTAATTGGGGATGTCTTTGACTTGGAACTGGGGTGTACTTTATAACAAATTACAGTATGTGTTTGATTTCAATAATTTTTGCCAAAGTTGGGTTGATGTGTGTTGGTTACCTGGCGTGGCTGGTTAACAACATTTACAAGTCGATGTGGGCCTCATGGGAAAACAGACAAGCTCTGGTCTGGTGTTGAAATGTAGGTCGGTTACAAGATCGCTTTTTTACGTTCTTGCATTATTTGCATGGTAAATTGAAGTGTTTACTGTGTTATTTGTAACGATATTGTATTGCCAACGTATTTTGTATAAATTAAAACCTGTCAGTGGTATGTACGATATTGATTTACTCTGACTGTATGCAATGGAAACTGCCGTTGTATCGATTTTTGTTATATTCACAAGCAGCTGAATGTTATTTTCAGTTTAGAAGATACGGTTTTTCGTTTTGGTCTGCACACCATTTTCCTGTCTGTTAGTTTCTTATTTAAAATCCTGATAGTTTTTTTTCCCTGTGTTTAACGTTTAATAATCGGACCGAGGAACAAATGTCTGTTTACTATGAGCTAGTCGTTAAGTGAATGCTGTTTTTTTTAATTATTTTAGAATGCGTGCTAAATTAGGCGTCCATAGCCAAATTTAAGACATTGATGTAGGATAACCCGGATTGGAATGCCGTCGTTTAGTACAGAAAATGGAAAGCGGTACAGTCCCAAATAAAAATCAAGCTTATGTGAAGTGCTACTATTACAGTAAAAAAAAAAAAAAGTTGATTCATTTTAGTAGACGGTAGCCGAGATGAAACATTTAGTTTTGCAATGTGTTTTGTCCTTTGCTAATCGAACTGTAATAGTTGACTTTTCTAGCTGTGCAATCGTTATAGACGCTAGCATCTATCTTATCAAAGCTTAATGATTGATACATGTTGAATAATGCTTCACCTGAAGTAAACACTGTTCACAGTGCTGTGTCTGTATCCAGAAACCTGCTAAACCACATACTGAATCAGCGTCAGTAGTTTTAAGTTTTTAAATGTGTCGTTTATTTCTAGAGAATTGGAAGCTAAAGTCACCAAAGAAGCTGACCAGAAGAATAACAGGTATGTGTTTTTTTTCTTCAAGTTTTTAAATGTTCAGAATCCCTTAAGTGTTGTCTTGGGAATTTAGTATTGACCCATGTATCCCACTGCAACACTGACCTTTCAGGAATCTCTAGTCCATGGAAGACCACAGCTGGTGTAAACAAATGTAGATCTATTTGAATTAAGAGACCAACTTGTAGTCTGCTGTAGTATTTCAAATTGTAGAACCTATTGTAGTCCAATATTAATCCTGAGTTCATCATGCAGTGATCCAAAAAGCAAATCTGAATTGTTGACAACCTATAGTACTGTACAGTGAGAATCTGAATATAGATGAACAATATACCACCCATGGTTTTAAGCAAGTAAATACTTACAAAATCAAATGGATCTGGTTACAAAAACATCAGATGGTTCTGAATGTACATAAGCCAAATAGTTAATATACAAAGCTTTTTTCTAAAGTATACATATAATTAATGAGGTTTACTTAATCAATTGTGTTTTTAAAGCATTAAACATACAATATGAATATCCTGTCTGAGTGCCTGGGGTTTTTATTCAAGACAAGGTAGATTAAAAAGCTTTCAAGTGTAATAAATCACAATAAATAGGATGGTTTAAATGTAACCCCCCTTTGTGTACTGTCTGTGTGGTAAGTGATAAGTGGAGACAAAAGATGCAACATAATTTCAAATTTGGTAGAGAATCTGTTGCCAAATTTAAAGTTTTCTAAAACCTGCTGTAATCTGTGGTTATAAATGGCATCCTCTGCTCTGTTATAAATTGGGGAATTAAAGGCTATTTTTCCCCACATGCTTGTCTGTTGCAGGTATACCAAAGTATAGTAATAAGCAATTTGCGCTTTATAAAAAAATATATATATATATATATTGGAAATTAGGTAAAAGGAGTGACAATTGTTAAAGCACGTGGACTTCCTTTATGTTTTGCCCCATGGCTGTGAGAACCGATCTGTGGTAGTAATTGTGATTGTCTGTGTTCTTTGTCTGCTTTAGAGGCACAGTGCAAATGAAAATGTCGTAAAAAAACCCAAAAAACTTTGTAGCGCTGGTTCGTGTCTGCATACACCAAACCTGCAGGAAACACGGGGCCTTTGAAAAGGGGTGTGAAAATGATTCCTTGAACTGTTTGTTCTTTGCATTCAGTCATTGTTCAGTAGATACCCTGCTATCAATGTTTGTATGATTGGCTAAATGCTGTGTGAGGTGAAAAGAACATTAAAAAGTCTGTTCATCATGGAAGGTAACTGAAGAATGGTTGGAAAACCATTAAGCCACCTGCTTTTTATGAGCAGCATCACTGTTGAAATCCCAAACAAATTTAAAAGCAGACAGTATTTCACAAAGTCACAGACAAAGAGCACTAACCAGTGGAGCTATCTTACTGCAAGATACAATACATATCAGCTTGGTGCTACCAGTGACTGTGATAAAAGCATATTACATTTATTTGAGACAAAGAACCGCCATACCTTGGCTGTTAAGGGGCGTATGGAGCTGAAATGCTAGATTAAGAGCATCTTGCTGTACAAGTAATTGACCTCCATGCAGTGGGCCTCTCATGAACAGTTGAATAATTCTGCATGGAGCTTGGCAAGTTGTTTTCTGTTCATTTCCATAACTGCACATGTTAGTAATTAAGGAAATGCCATTCTTTCTGGGTCACATTTCCTTGATTTAGTTCTAGGTACCTGCAAACAGTAGTATTGCATGACTGTACAGAATTCCCCATTTTCCAGATATTTGTTTTTAAGCCCCATAGCTTT
>NC_081201.1:4370000-4392500 GCF_902713425.1 Acipenser ruthenus | reverse complement strand
CAAGTGTCATTTTTCCTAATTTAGCATTGTTACAGAAACACCAGTAGTTAAATGTATTGACGTTTGGCATTAAGCACGCTAGATATGTTTTTATTCTTCCATAGATGCATGAGGGGTGGCTAGGGTACCGAACTCCCTCACAATGCATGAAGATATAACACAAGATTGAAAAACCATCAATTCATTGATTTTGTGTTAACAGCTGTTATGCTTGTTGGGCCATCTGTTTGAAGGCAATGCCTCCGGTTGTCCTTCTTTTGCCCTTTCTGTTATTGCTGGGACAACAAAACTAACTTAGAAATAACCTTAATCTAATTCATGTAAATAGAAGCAACATAACTTCGATTTGTGCTTGACCTGTAGATATTCCAGGGTACCTTGTTAAGAGTACAGTGCTATCAGGTTACTGAAATGTATACTTTCTGTAAGAACGGGCTGCACATCCAGATATCAAGTTAACATTAACAAAGGTCACATGACTCCCAAGTCTGTAGTGAACTGTTTTTATACACCTATTTCTGTCAGTTCCTTAGGATGCATACATTCTTCAGACTAGCTGACTGAGGATAATTTGCTCTGCAATGAGTTTTGAAGATTAGGCCTATTGGTGTGTTAACAAATGGTAATGGAAATTGGTAATATCGCATTGGCGGATGATGAGTTATTGTATAATATAACCCTATTTTTGTAAACAGCCTATGTCACACTTGTTAGCTTAGGCGCATCACATTTTTAAAACCAAGGAGAACGCCAATGTGCCCTACAGGAGGAGCTGTTTATAGAGTAGTAATTCAGCGGTTCGCTAGAGGAGTAATCCTTTAAGTAGATTAGGCAGAGCTTTCCGCGTGTTTTCTAATTATGTTGCTGCATCCACTAGTTTGTTAAACTAAAGGAACTTGAATGGGTTGGGTGATGGGGTGGGGGTATGAAGATGTGCATTGAGATAAATGACAGTATTCATTAAAGCCTTTCTGTATATTTCTGTAGGGATATAGTGCAAGAAAAGGAAGAACAGTTGATGGAAGAAAGGAAAAAGAGAAAAGAAGACAAGAAAAAGAAGGAAGCTGCTCTTAAGGTAATCTACTTTGACACTTTTAAGAACGACTACTGAGGAAGTTTTACCAAAAGCTGAAAAAATCTGATTTCTCAGGTAATCCTGATTAAAATGGCAATTACACATTAAACATTTATGTAATGTAATTGTCAACATTTGTATTATGAAATATTTCATATTTTGTAAACTGTGTCAAATATAGTTTGTGCAAGGTCTTTTGATTAACACCAGTCATTTCTCCTGCAAATTTCCCAAGAGCTGTTTACAAAAAAGCTTATCCAAGTGATAAGAGCTTGTATTTCCCTTGTTTTTGTATTTTTGTTTTTTCTTCTGTCTTCTTGGTTGTTTCTAAACTTTTTCTCTCTTTCAGGCCACTGAACAAAAAAACAAAGGTAGGTAAGATCAATGTTGTACAATATTCTGTTAAGGTATAAGTAAAATTGTATATGCTAACATGAGCATGCATTAAATCGTGTCTACACTGATAATTAGAGTATTATTTATTAGCATGTACTTTTAAGGGTGTTTTTGTTAAGTCCACCAGTAGCTGAGTGAAAAGGAAGTTGACCAGAGGCGGATTATTCATGTTATTAATCTCATCAGAGCGACCTGCTTTGGCCGGTTTAAAATCCGGTGTGGACTCTTATGTTCTTGATACGAGTCACGCTTTGTGTAAAATGTGTAAGGCTCGAATCAAGTATTCAGGGAATACAACCAGTCTTGAGTGTCCATGACCCCATCAGATAGACAGCACGTCATCGCCATCACAGTTACAGACGGCGTCAGATTGTGAAGGTATGATAACTCAAATGCACAAGCTACACTAGAAACATTAAATCATTGAAATCTATCTGCAACAAAGCATTACCTGTGCATCCTAGGAATCAGTCTGCTGACCGTGTTCTCCACTGCTAGAGATGTGGTAACGGCGCAGAGAAGTGCACTCAAACCAGGACTTGTAGATCACTTGGTGTTAGAGAACATATTATTTTTTGTTAGATTCAGAACTTTTGAATACAGAACTCCCAGTTTCATGTTGTGATGGTGACAAAATGTGTTCGAGTGTTGTGTACAAATTTTGTATTTAATATCGGAAATAGCAGAACCAACTCGCTGCATTTTTTAAACTTGATTTTACTGAAAAATAAACTAACATGTAATCATAAGAGCTATCTGTGTCACATGCTGTCAGATCAGGACTTCAGTAACACTGAGCATCGGAGGTGCAGCATGATACAACTGTACAGAATTAGGGGTGACGTCAACAATTCCAGACAGCACTTGCAAAATATTTAAAATAAACATGCTGAGTTAATTGCAGTCATCAGCTATTCAGCTACCATTCAGCAGAATGAGGCAACAAACAAACGAGTACAGACATTAAGTTACTGTTTTAGTATCGCTTTAGTTGTTGTATTTTAAGCAGTTGAATATGGTAGCAACCAACTTGCTCCTGAAGTTGCACCAGCAATTGAATTTGGTGACCAATTTTTTTTATTTGGCCTAGGAGCCATTGGCTCCTAAGGCAAAAGCTTTGTCTGGAGCCCTGATTTGTTTTAAGAAATATATTTTAAAGAATAAATAGGAAACAAAAGCAAAACCCGCCGTTAAGCTTATTGGACCAAAAGTTCTTCAACAGTGTTATTGCAAACACTTGCACAAGCAAATGAGAATTGTGTGATTTTTGTTTCTTGTTAAATTTACTGTATTGTGGTGCGTATCGTATCGTGACCCTCGTGTCGCGATATGTATCGTTGATGCCGATACCCAGCCCTAATTCCACATAGACCACGCATTGTCTGGCTGTGTTTTGTGGTAGTGCTTGCTTTGATAACACTTACGGTTACATAGGATATATCCCTGATAACGTATATCATCCCTATTAATTGTTTGCTGCCTAAAACAACGTACCGGAAGCTATTTGTGTACGGATGACCTCCATGTCACTTGAGTGAAAGTTGTGTTACTGTGCTTATAAATGTATCGATTTGAGTAAGGATAGGAAGTTGTTGGTCACAAAAAAAGTCACGAAATAAATTAATTACATAATTGAAGCTAAAACATTGTGTTTTCTTTTTTTCAGTACTGGAGGATTTAAAGTGGAATCAGTTTCTTTGACCTGCCTTTACCCAAATGTAGAATAAGTCAATAGTTTTGAATGTTAGGTATGTGCAAAGCTGTATGCATCAAGCGTGGACAAGCAGAGAACTGCTTTGTTTTGTTTGCCAATTGTAAAGACAAACCTGCTTGTTACACTAACTCCAGGTTTTGATGTGCTGGTATGTTTTCATTCCAGTTGTGTAGTACACAAAGCACAGAGCGTGGCATCAGTCATTTCAGAAATGCAGACAGGAACAAATCTTTCTACATAATCTTTGTGTTTTAGTACACGGTCAGTTAAGAGTTAAAGTGCATCAACAATGTAGGTGTTTTCCAGAGCAGCTTGCTATTTTGAGCCATAGGTACAGTACTTTTTTATTTTATTTTTTAATTTCACGAAATTTCTAGTACTGCTGCAGCTTACATGTGCCGACATGAAAGCTAGACTTCCTCCGCTTGCCCTTTAGCATTCCACAGCTGACATATCTGGTGCATGAAAAGCAGACGTGGGTTACTGTACAATTAAAAGAAAACAGAAACACTGTGCTCTAGGGGGAGCAGCATGGACAATCTGCATAAATGCAAAGTATTGCACTGTTGCTGCTGCCATCTTTATTTACTCAAGTTTGTTTTTCTATTTGTTGAAAGTGGATCTATTTGGGATGAAGCAATTTTCCATCTGCAGTAGATTTGTGTAGGCAGCTGCCCGAAATGTTTTTTTTTTTTTTTCCTTCTCCTAAGCTCAAGTCACTCTCTGGGCCCCTACAACAGGAGGAGTTGGCAAGCAGTGCTCTTGTAGCAGTAAAATGACACCATGCTTCTCCATTTTCTAATGAAATCTGCAGAGTGGGAAAGCAACAGAAGTTGGAAACGTCTGTCTTTGGAATCTCTCCTATTAAACTGCGGCCTAAAACCTCTGCTATTTGCAGCTTTTTTTGTTTGTTTTGTTTAGTTTTTTTCTTGCATTCAGGTTTGTTTCTTGATTTACGTAAATATTAATCGGGTCCTTGGTTTGTGTCTTGCAAGCACTGAGGACCATACAGCAGGTTTTTAAAGTGCAGAGACTCGGGGAGATGGTCTGAAATGTCAGGGGTAAGGCAACGAAATCTCTGCATAAATCAAAAGCATTTCTGAACTAAGTAAATTGTCTGTGTGAAGAGTTTGTATTAAGTGTAATTGTTATAGAGCAAGCTAAATAACAGATAGTCAGTGCTGACTGTTTAACATTTGGATGGTCTCTCTCTCTCTCTCTTATCGGTAACTGCGTTGAAGTGAAAATGCAGCAAGAATCAAGTTTGCTACATAAAGCTCTTAATTATGTTGGCTGATGTTGCCAAGACTGTAACAGGGTTCCGGCAATGAATGTTGAAAAACTGTAAGCAGTGCTTCTGACTGCAAGGAACAGGTTCAAGGCTGAGAACGGTAAAAAAAAAAAAAAAAAAAAAAAAAGCTTCTGCTTTAGACGATAACAAACTGGATCCTTGATAGTTATGAGATTAAAGCTGTTTTATTGTTTTATGGTGTCAGTACATACCATCTAGAACTAGAAATGAAGTACAACTGTGATACTTAAGTGTTTAGTGCTGTAAATAGTTTTAATGGAGAGAAGTTGCATTTTTCATGTCTGGGTTGTCCAGCACTGTGTTAAATCTGTTAGACCACACTAATTCCAAATGCTCCATAATCTGCAACTTCAGGTGTGTGCTTGAAAGGGATCGGACGGAATATTGGGGACACGATTTCAACATTAAAGATGCCCTTTATATGACAATGTGTTGGTTTTGTTCTTTAAGTGTAGTCTGCTAGTGTACTTGGCTACATGTGCCTTGCAGGTGGAAGTTTTTTTTTTCTTTCTTCAAGTAGTGGGTAACAATCATGTTTGTATTGGAGTCATACGACCAGAACATTGCCCCCAGGTGGAATCCTTCGAGTGATCAGATGCTGGAAAATTGGTAGACCTGTGAAAGCCCAATCCTTGCCTTTTCAAAACAGACTTCTGCAGTGATTTACTTGCACATTCTGGTTGTGCTTTTGTGTTGATTTGCCATATTTAGGTATTCCTGAATTCTTTCTGAAATTAAGCATTAACCCCATATCATGCATTTGTTGTGTTTGGTGAGCTTTGTACATTTTCACTCCCTGTTGAGTCAACAGAAAATAATGTGTCGTGTTAGTCAGTGACATTTATTAATCCATTGAAAGTTAGATTTAGTGCCCAGTGCAACCGATTTGTGTTTCTTTACAATTCATTGTACTTAATTGCATTCAGTTACTCAGATCATCTGCATGTACACTAATTTGTAAAAAATAATTTGTCAAGTTGAAATTAAAAGATTTATAATGGCTGGTGTGTGTGCAGTGGCTTCTAGTATAGTCTTCTCACATGTATAACTATTGTTAAACTGCTAGTCATCTTCAATAGATAAAGCAAAGTGCTTTTCTGCAGTTCTAGCTGCAACAATGTTGGTTCTGCATGATTCCTATCAGAAAAACACCCCCTTTACTTCCTGTTGGTTTTTCTAATTAAAGCGAATCGCTTCCCAGTCTCTCTGGTGTTCTGGAACTGATGTACGTCTGGGCTGTTTTCCTGCCTGCTGCTTGTCATTCTCCACTCAGCTGTGAAATTGAGTAGAATTAGGTCTGATGTGGGAGGGGGGTGCATAGGGCAGTGTAGGCTTGCAGCAGCAGGCTGAATGAAATAAATACGCATTTTCTGTGTCCTTGAAACAGATACTGCTTTTCTGTGTCTGTTTCCCATTGAAAGGTAGCTAATGATACACCAGTTTTAAGTTACGCCGGTTTAGTTAGCCGTTCATGTTTGTGATGTTTTGTAAGAAAATTAAGGTTAGTAATTTCAGGCAGAATATTTATTTATAATTCCAATTCAGTTTAAACCCAAATATTGTTCATGTTTGTATTTAAGTAACTTCAGATACTGAACACTTGTTTAATCTGGTAGCCATTTAAAGGTTTTTGACCTTATGAATCTAATGACAGTCAGCCATTTTACTTTGTAATGTTTACTTTTTTTTTTTTTCTTTAGTGCCAGAATCAAAGTCCAGTTCAAGCCAGCCTCAGTCTGCCAACCCTAACAACGGCACTTCAGCTGTAACCAGCAGCATCAGCAATGCCAAGCGGGCCGCAGCCTCCAGCAGCCAGCCGCAAGCCTCACCTCGATACCCGCCCCGCGAAGTTCCACCGCGTTTCCGACACCACGAGCAGAAACAGCTGCTGAAACGGGGTCAGCAATTACCTGTCCTCGCTGAAAATCTGGGAGCGAGAGCCCAAGCGCTGAACAGCAGGAGCACCGTGACCACACCGCCAGCCAGTGACGGACCGCTGCAGAACGGCAACAAAGACAACCACACAGGTACAGGAATCCCCACGGTTTAATTCACAAGTTGCTGCACGGTACAACGCTATCAGTGAAAAGCAAACAAGAAGTGTGATTTGCACCTCTGAATCGAGTGTGCATTATGTATGTCTGAGGTATCAAAGGTACTCTTGCCCCCAGGCCTGGCAAGGTAATGAGGTTATTTACATGAACTGGAATAGACAGACTGATTTGTTGAATTGCATGCCGCTGAACAGTGTCCCTATGTTGGTTTCAGTGATAAACCTATTCTCAGTGCTTTTAATTACCCAGATTAAAATTTTCCAAGAAGCATATTCAAATAGTCTTCTATTTTTTTTTTTCAATGAGTTGGAAATGTCCTGTTATCCATCTCAATTAACTTTTAATATGATGCTAATAAACCATGCATCACAATTGCAATTTTATTTAATTTCTTATTAAGAATTTCAGACAGAATAATCCCACATAAACCACCTCCTCTATCCCCTACAAAAGGGTTTTCTCTGAAACAATAATATTTTTATACTCCATTTAAATTGTTTTAAAAAAAGAAGAAAAAAACATGTACAAACTGAAACGGGGAAAAAAAAAATGGAAGGCCTAATAATTTGTCTCCTTCATATGTCAAATTAGTTCTGAAATGTAACCAAGATTATCTCTGTTAGGGATTGTCTCCGTTTTTTGTTAGCTTTTCTAGTAACAACATAACTTGGGAATCTTTTCAAATATACTGTATCAATCTTTTTCACTGACTCCTGGCCTGTAGCTTCTTTTCTATTTTTTTTAAGATGTTCATGTCAAGAGGCTAATTTATGCATGCTGGTAAAAGGTTAAAATCATTTTTTTTGCCAGAGGGCAGGAAAGTTGTTTTGCAGCCTGCTTTGGTTATGGTGTATGAATTGCAAAGTTAATTGGCTCTGGTTACACATTAACAAAAATGACATCCTGTATATTTTTATTATAAGCAGCTAAGAGGATTGTTGTATGAGAATGGGAGAACATTAACCTTGGTGAACAATCTATTGCTTGTTGCCTTTTTTATTAAGAGCATTAGAAACGTTTTTTTTACTTATGAATAGATACTATTATATCTACAGACTTCAATAATTTAGCATCTTTATTTCTCAATCAGCTGTGCTTAGGTTTCCCACGAGTGTTTAGATAAACTGCACTCTACCTTTATTTGCTCTGGTATGTTACATGGATAGTTTGTTTTTATCTGTACTCTGTGTAAATCAGGACATAGTTTCCTTATAATTACAACTCCAGGTGTTCCCAATAGGCCACGTGATCTCAGACTGGCTCCTCTCTCCCAGCTTTATGTAATAAGTCTGAGATCAGATTGTTTGAATGAAGCTTCATTGGCTGCAAGTACAGTATCATCCTAAATCATGCGCTGTAATGTACCTGTTTACAGTGTGCATGAGAGGAGATTAAGAGCAATAGGAAGAAGCATGATAAAGTATTTGCAAAATCAACAATGCTGGGTCAGGGTCAGAAAACAGAGAAGCAGTCATATTGCAAATTGTTTAGAATAACCAAGCAACGTTATATACCCGTTAGATACGAGATGTTAATCTCAAGGAAACTTTCTCCCGTTTTGCTAAAATCCTAAAAATCCAGGGTACTAAACTGTTAAAGCACAAATTAAAGCAAGTGCTCTGTAAAGTTTAGCAAGGCAGCCAGAAAAACTTTCTCCTAAACCTTTTCTTGTGGTCTTGCTTTCTCGTAGGCATGCCCCCCATACGGGATTTGGTCAGCCACTCTCCTAACCAGTCAGGTGAATGAGACGCATTTATTTTCTGTACACCTCTTTATGGTGGTTTGTGTGCCTGGTGCTTTGTGGGGATTGGTCATTTGAAATAAATATGATGATGGCTGCATTCATTCATTTAAAAAATATTTTTGCTTGGTTTTGTCACATTTTCACATTATCTGAAACTAGCACTGTTGCATGCCATTTAATAGTGTGTGATTAGTTATTAAATATACACTACTTTACACACATTGCATCCTAGTTTTGTGTCCCCATTCCCATCCTCCATGCATTGTGATTCACATATACTGTTTTATTCAATCAATACATATCTCACCTAGATACTGAAAATAAATGCAAGTGAAAGTTTGCTGGTTTAAGTCTGGGCTATGTGGCAACAGTTTTTTTTTTTCCCTAATAAACCTGCTTTTTTTGATAATGGCAATTGCAAAGATTTATACTCAATGGGGAAAGTGTATATTTTAGGTGACATTACACTGTCAGAATGCATTAAGCCTGTTTGTTGTACAGTAGCTGTGAAATGGGGAGGAAAAAACGATTATTTTCTGAAAAACAAATTCTTCCTTTCTTGTATTTCATATATTGAATCAAATGCATACTAAAAAGCAGACTGAATATTGTAAATAAATAGTATTGCCCCTTTACTAGTTTTACTATTTCCTTTTTTTGTAAGATGATGCAAACTGCTTAATGTGTCTGGTCCAATGCCTTCACAATGTCTGCTCAGCCCATGAAGGGTACAGTATTTGGCTGATCGTACTGCATACATATCATCTGTTTTGCTTTCTAGCAGACAAATCTCTATTATTTATCTTTAATTCAGCTTAAAGGAAAATGTTAAGGTTATAAGAATAAAAAAATGAGTTGTCTTTTTAAAAAAAGACAATTTGAGATGCCAATAAACAGATTTGATGTACAATTTATTGAGGTTTTTTGTGTGTGAAATGAGCTTTGCTTGGCATTGAAATAAGCAATTTGTTTCTTGTAATGAAATTTAAATTTGCAATCTGCGCTACTGTTTATTTTAGTCTTTAGACCCCCCTGGGATTTTGTATGGGTGACTGGTTCAAATAAGTTACAGCGTAATGCATATTTCAGTAGCCAAACTGATCCGTTCACAATCTTTTGCGAACAGTGTTGTAGCATAGAGGCTTAAGGAAGTTCATGTTTGGAATTTTATATTTCTTGCAGTTAGTATTCATTTAGTCTGTTATGAGTCTGGAGTTGAGTCTGACAATCTCCATTAAGACTAGAAGCAGGTGTTCTGGTGATAGGTGTGAATATTGGCTCGTGGATAATGAATTTTCAGCTCCCTCTGCTGGCCAATAATGGCTATTGTTTCAGGGCCTTCTGATGGTATTAACTGGAGAGAAATGTTCCTTTTTGGTGTTCTGTTCCTTTAAGACCAAACAAAGTACAGCTAAGAGGGATAGACAAGTTGAGTAAAGCAAACATTTTTGTTTGTTTTTCTGTTACCAGCTTGTCCTGTGCTTTTAGTTCTTGCCTTTTTTTATGAATACAATAAGTGCTAAACTGGTTTAAAAATATTTGACTGAAAGTGTATGTTAGATGTGTGGGTTCGTGCGGGTTTGGCAGCGTTCGCTCTGCCATTTTCAGGACGTCTGCAGAAAAGCTTGCGCAGTGCTGTTTAGTTACTGTTGCTGTGATTCTGTTGGCTGCATTTCAGTATCGACTTCTGTGCACTGATGGCAAAGGCTGGAGTTCACCTTAAAATTTGCAAGAAAAAACAGTGGCTGTCGTCTGTGCTTCGTCTTCAGAGAGATATAGATGAGTGCCTAATGCTATAGGAGGCTGTGTGGTCCAGTGGTTAAAGAAAAGGGCTTGTAACCAGAAGGTACCCGTTTCAAATCCCACCTCAACCACTGACTCATTGTGTGACCCTGAGCAAGTCACTTAACCTCCTTGTGCTCCGTCCTTCTGGTGAGACGTAATTGTAAGTGACTGATGCATAGTTCACACACCCTAGTCTCTGTAAGTCACCTTGGATAAAGGCGTCTGCTAAAATAAACAATGCAGGCATAAACCTTTGTTTTAGGGAGAATATTTTTGTCGATGTGGCTTTCTCCAATGTGAAGGGAGGTGAATCTAGTGAACTTGGCAGCATTACAAGCTGAGATCTTAAGGGAGCCTTGGCAGCCATCTTGCAGAGCAAGTTGGAATAGCTAGCAGTCTAGCCGATATGGAAGTTTAGTTTTTTTTGGGGTTTTTTTCCCAGATTGGTGTACCTGCTTATGGAAGTCAGACCTGAAAGGGATATTTTTTTAATAAAGCTGATGAGGACTCTGAACTTGGCTACTGTGCCTTTTTCATTCTCTCCACGGTAGATATTGTATTGTATTACTGCTTTTACAAAATGGCGACGGATGAGTTGTTCTGTTCGAATGTCGCTGTGTCTACAAACGCATTTCTCTGTGTAGAAGGAGAAGCAGCGTGGTTGTTTAAATGGTTCTGGACTGTGTTTAGAGAGAGCGTGCAACACTGGCAGGTCCTCCTGTAGCAGGACAAAGATATTTCCACACAGCACCTTCAGGAATACTGGGCATAGACTTCACAGAACAAATTAATTTTGCCTCGCTGTGGAGTTAACCAGTGTACTGGCAGGTATTACAATTGTAGGAGTGTACAGGTCGTCGCTATTAAATTAATCTGCACAAGCTAGCAATTGTAATAAAATAAGTTTAGTCCTGCCTTTTATATTTCAATCATGGCTTGCAGACGTTTTTTTTCTGCACTTTGCACCCTGCTTGCCGCCATGTGCAAAAACCACCAGTTAGTTTCACATATTATTCCTTACTTTTTAAAGACAGTGTATTTACAATGATAAGTTATAGGGAAGTCAGCAGGCCAGCGAGTGTATTGGCCAGTATAAAGCTATTGCATGAAGACTTGTGTTCAAATCCTGCTTCCCCCCCCCCCCCCCCCCAAGTGTTATGAATATTTTGCATGATCAAATTAAGTTTTAAATGCAACATTTAATGTACTCAAGACGTTAACTATAATTTTTTCTTCTCTCTCTTCAGATTTGAATCACGGTGGTCTGGGATCACATTATGAAAATTCCCACTGGGGACCTGGCTCTTCTGGCAGCGATTCCAACACCAACTGGGACAAAGTTATTGTAGACGGGTGTGATAAGGAAGCCTGGCCTTCAATCACTGGCAGTGACCCAGAGTTGGCTTCAGAATGTATGGACGCTGACTCTGCCTCAAGCTCTGGGTCCGAGAAAAACCTTAGTATAATGGCATCTGAGAACGCTATTGGTGACAATGATGGCAATAGAAATGGCAACGGACACAGTTCTCAGAATCATTTTATGGTTGGAAATGGCAGCAATAATGTCGACAATGGAAGTATTAATGGGCCTTGGGGTTTATCCCGTGGCTCAATGTTAAGCACATGTCAAGGTTCTGTGGAAGGTCCCAACAGCAAGTTAACTGAAAGTAGTCATGCTAAAATAAATGCATGGGGTAACTTAGGTTCCTCAACCAATGGAGGTATAAATCCAAGCACTTTGAACCCAAATGCCAACCATGGTGCCTGGCCTGTTTTGGAAAACAATGGGCATAATCCACAAGGGCCTGTGGGAAGTGGGAATAATGGCACCAATATTCAACGTAGCACCATAGGTCAAATGCCCAACAATCAGAGTATTAACTCTAACATGGGTCATTCCATCCATGGATCCTGGGGAAGCCTTCAGGAAAATGCTGAATCTGAAGTCAATGGTACAAGGAAGGTTTCTTTAAGCGGTCAACCTCAAAACCTTAACACTGAAACGAATGGACCAAATAACACTACTAACATGATGACCTCTAGTTTACCAAACTCTACTGGTTCAATGCAGATGAATGAACTGCCTAACATTACAGGGCCCCGGGCCTGGCGTATGAGCACAGTAAACCCTTCTCAACATCAGGCCTCATCAGTTTCTAATGGCACTTCCATTTCTCAGTATAACAATGGTGAGGGAATTAATGGCGGGTCTTATGGTACGACATGGGGTGTGCCAGGCACTAACTACTCTGGAGACAAATGTCAAGTCCCTAAAGGCCAAGCAATTGGTGACACTGTGAATGCAACTCTAATGCAGTCTGCGATGAACGGATCAGCAGCAGGTGCTGTTTCTTTTAAGAATAGTAGCAGGGTTGGCAGTCGTGGGGGAGCATGGGAATCTGGTACAGTCAACTCCCACAATGTGGCATGGGGAACGGGGAACAGTGTGGGCTCAGGAGGGGTTCAGCGAGCTTGGGGAAGCGCTTCTTCAAACACTGGCACTAACTTATCCAATGGGGAATGGAACAACCTGTCTAATAATCAGCATTCCAATGATGGCATGAATGGGAACGGCAATAGGAAGGGAACAAATGGATGGAAGTCCCTTGAGGACGATGCTCTTTGTGGTCAGAATTCTGTGATTTCCCAAGTGAATGAGCAGAACAGTGTATGGGCCAAATCTACAGCTACTAATGTGGAAAGCGAGGGTAGCACAGAAAGCACTGGAAGTCAAAATGAGAAAATGAAAGGGGATGGACACAGGGGTCGTGACAGGAGAAAAGCTGACCCACAAGGGTTAATCCAGAATACTTTGAACAGACCGGACTTAGACCCATGTGTCCTTTCCAACACTGGTTGGGGTCAGACTCCAATCAGACAGCACACTGCCTGGGATATAGAAGCTTCAATGCAAATTGAGAAAAAGACTGATATTGGAACAGGAGCCTGGGGAGGTGCCGTTTCCCAGACTTCTAACTCAGGGGGGTGGGGGGATGGGCCTATCTCAAACAGCAATGATACCTCATCAGTATCTGGGTGGGCCGATCAGAAGCCTGCCACAGGGTGGGGAGACACCAAAGGCTCTAGCAGCCAAGGGGGTTGGGATGACAAATCTGCTTCTGCTGCTACAGGAGTGGTCAAGAGCAATCAATCATGGGGATGTAGCAAAGAAGATAAGTCTTCTACATGGAATGATGCAGAAAAGGTAAAACCGGGATGGATAGAAGGACAGAAATCAAAGCAAGGTTGGGGGGCTCCATCTCGGGGTGAGGAGTGGGGGGAAGCTCCAAAAGCTAACCAATGGGGTGAGCCTCAGAAATCGGGTTCTGGTGGCTGGGATAGTGACAGTGATAGATCAGTTTCTGGCTGGAGTGAACCAGGTAGATCTGGTTCTGGTACTAATACATGGGGAGGAGGTAGAGGTGGGGGTGATGGTAATAATCCAAACCCAAGTAAAGCTTCAGGCTGGGGAGAACCTGCAAAGGCTAATAACCAATCTCCAGGTTGGGGAGAGCAGTCAAAGACTAACCAGCCCCAAGGCTGGGGAGAGCCATCAAAGCCTAATAACCAGTCTCAAGGTTGGGGAGAACCATCAAAGACTAACCAGCCCAAAGGTTGGGGAGAGCAGTCAAAGACTAATAACCAGTCTCAAGGTTGGGGAGAACCGTCAAAGCCCAGTAACCAGCCCCAAGGTTGGGGAGAACCGTCAAAGCCAAGTAATTCCCCTGATTGGAACAAGCCACAGGATGTTAGTGGTGGATCATCGTCTTGGGGAGGAGCTCCGTCCTCATCTTCATCTGCCACCAATAAACCTGCGGGCTGGCAAAATGGACCAGTGCCAGCCGCACCAAAGGAGGAAGAGCCGACAGGCTGGGAGGAACCGTCGCCAGAGACTATCAGGCGCAAAATAGAAATTGACGACGGAACCTCTGCTTGGGGAGACCCAAACAAATACAAATACAAAAATGTGAACATGTGGAATAAAAACGTTGCGAACAGTATTACCGGATCTGAACAGGAAGCACAGGTACAACAGCAGCAGCAGCAGCTGCCGCAACCACCGCCAAGTGCCATGCTGAACAAAGAGAACAGTGGTGGCCCTGGTAAGTTGATTTGTTATTTTGTATTTATTTATTTTTTTACTGTACATGATATTTGGCAATTAGTTCTTAAACCATTGTTGGTACAGATGTATTTCTTTATTTAGATAATTGACATTTTGCCAGTGGAGTATCATTAAGGTTGAACTGCTTAGCAACAACCCACAAAAATGTATAAACCGCCCATCTATTGACCTCGAACAGCTCTAAAGAGCTGCCCACAAAGTACTTCTGGGGGATCTGTGTTTTGAAGCTTTAAACCACCATACTTTGTATCTACTAGGCTTTTTATTGTGTAGTTTTATAAGGGTTTGTTTGGTGGTTAAATAAATGGCTTGCCTTCACAGTTAGCGTCTTCTATGTGGAAAAATAGGTTTGATTTACCAAATGACTGAAGCTACAGTCATTTAGATGCAACATGAGTAGCAGAAAATGATTATGTAGAGAGGGATATTTTTAAATATAATTTGAAGCATGAGGTGTAAGGTGAAATGAAAAAATCTCTGGTGGGAATTACATTTTAAAGACCAGGTCTTGGATTAGTGTAAACAAACCCTGTATATAGATTAGGCTGGGGTAATCAGTCTATTTTAAAAAGCTCTCTGGTGCATACATGAATTAGAAAATGGGGGCTATTGTTTAATAGGGATTTAAAAGGTAATGTCAAACTTGATTGGAACAGGTCCTATGTCAGTAATTTAGTCTGTTCAAACTGAAACACTAAAAGAATATATGGGGGGGGGGGGGGGGGGGGGAGTATGCATTCTTTGTTCTGAAAAGGTCTGTATGTTTATGCATCATCATAGACAATTGTCTTTTCTCTATCTAAATAAAATACTATGTTTCCAGAAAAATAACTAATTAAAACAATGAGCATAACTTAGTTTTCGGTCCTTACTCAAGAAGATTGGAAACATATTTTAATGCGTAAACCCAGTGTGCATTGTGTTATATTTTTGCTTTTATTTAATTTTTCTAAACTGAAAATCTGCTGTATACCAAACCTCCGCAGATTATCTTTTGAAGGCTTTTTTTTGGTACATGCGCACTCATAGGAAAATTCATGACCTAAGGTAGCTTAGCTGACTGCTTGTGTTGGTGACAGTGTTAGTTTAGGCAGCTTGAAACTTTTGTTAGAACTACATTTAGACAATTTTTTTTTTGTATAAATTACCAAAGGATGGGGAGAGCCTTATGGTGTTCAGGCGAAGTCTGAATCATCTTGGGGAGAGCCGTCCGTTCCACCTACCACTGTAGACAATGGAACGTCTGCCTGGGGCAAACCCATAGACACTGGTAACAGCTGGAGAGAGCCTGGTAATGAGACCGCTGGCTGGAGTAACACTCCGGTCGGGCAACAGCCTCAAAATAAACCCGGTAAGGCAGCCATAGAGTCTATTCATTACATTTTCTTTCATTTTATTTATTTTTTGGTGTCTAAAATGTGGTGTTCGAATGTGCATTTCCAAAAACTGAAATGTAATAACTTGTTACTTAAAAACTCCAAAGGTTGTGTTTTGTTAAGGCCAGCTGTTTTGGATTATGGCAATCCTGTGTTGTTTGTTTTGTTTTTTGGATTGTATTTTGAAGTGGTTTATATTGCCCGTACATGTGTCTGAAACCTGCTCTTCTGGTGTGGTACTGGTAGCAGCTGAATAAATCTGTTTAATACCTGTGAAATATTTCTTCTCAGTATTAACTTGCTTGTCTACAGTAACTGAAGCCACTTTATTGATTTTTATTTCTGTTTTTATTTTTGTGTTTATTTACTAGGACCCAAACCTATGCAAGATGGCTGGTGTGGTGATGAAATGTCAATGCCAGGGACTCGTCATCCCAGCTGGGAGGAGGAGGACGACGTGGAAATTGGAATGTGGAACAGTAACCCTTCGCAGGAGATGAACCAGTATTCAAACTGGCCGTCTTGCATGAAGAAAATGCCTCCAAAGGTAGAAATTCCACAGACAATATCGTGCCTGGTCAAAACTACAGTAGAACTGCCAAGAATTCTAATTTAAAGTTTTAAAGATGTTTATCTCCTGTAACGGGATATACATGTCCCAATTCTATATCTTGCTCATCCAATCTGATGAAACTTGACTATTTACGTGAAGTTATTGAGAGTATTGGTCAGGTGTCTACTTGGCCAATCTGGTCTATACCGATTTTTATTTTTTATTGCACAAATTAAGTCTTGCAGCCATTACCTCAATTAATGTAATGTGTTGTTTTTAGGGCACAATAAAAGGCGGGAACAAACAGGATGATGCATGGATGAATCAATTTGTGAAGCAGTTTTCTAGTGTTGGTTTCTCTGTAAGTATAAGACCATTTCTTAAATCGTGTGTGGTTGTTATGCTGTACACGTGAACCAATGTAGTAATTTGTTTTACAGAGGGATTCTTCTGAAGAAGCCCTAAAGAGCAATAAGATGGACATGTCTGGAGGTATGTTTTTATGTGTACCTAATATTTATAAAACAAATGAATTTTCACAGTTGCTTTATCTAATGTAAATCTCTACCTCTCCTGCAGGAATGTTGCATGACAAGAGAATGGACATGGATAAGCATGGCCTAAATGCTGGTGAATATAATGTTATAGGAAAGGGCTCTGGCTCCCGCCCACAGATCTCCAAAGAGTCTTCCGTGGAACGCAGCCCTTACTATGATAAGGTTTGTGTTTATTTGCTTGAAGCTAGGTTAACTATTTTCATGTTTTCACATAGGTAAATAATGCACAAGAATAGACTCATTTTTAGATATGAACTAAAATGAATGCTTGGGTCATTGCATATTGTAATTGGCAGTTTAGAAAATGTATACTGAGCATCAAAAGAAACGTATCACTTATATTTGAGCATCAAAAGAAACATATTACTTATATTTGGATAAAATTCACTGGATGTGATTGAAAAATGACAAACTCTGTTTTAGAGCAGGTGCAGTGACTTAATGTGCTGATTTAACAATTGACATCGCGAAGATGCTGCAAAATGATCTGTCGATCTTGGGCAGGTGTTGTGACTCTTGGTCTCCCAGTTCGTGGCGCTGTCATTGACAGTGTGTCTGGTTATACCATCTCGCCAGGTTTGAAATTGCTGGCTGTGAGCACCCAAGATGGCGAGCCACAGTACGCTGCCCTAGTCCAGCCTCCAACATGCCGATTGCACGAAGGCGCTGCTCTCTTAACAGTGGCATATTGTTTTTTTTTTCTGTGATTCTTTATTGCTGTTATTCAAGCTTGCAATTCAGCAGCTGAAATCGCTCCATATCCAGTGTCCAATCAACTGTCTCACTAATTAGGTGATTAAGTGCATATGCTTCAGTCATAGTCACTCAAGCGTGTCATGGTCAAGGATGAATGATCGAGTGATTAAAAAGAAACCAAAAACATTTCATCAATCTCCATTTTTATATACCTTAATTTTTTTTTTTAAATAAATGTGTTATAATAATAAGTTTCTTTCGATGCTTGGTATATCTTAAAGGCAGTGTCCTCCTGAATTTTCTGTATTCCCCGATGGGAAGATTAAGTAACATTTGGCTAATAGGAGGAAGAATGCAATTGCATTTATAAATTGTCTAAATGTAACAGGGCTCTTCTATTTCATTTCCAGCCTTTCGCTAGCCTGTAGCAGTAGTGTTTTTTTTGGCGTATTATTCTAACTTTGTGTTTTCTGTTTTCTGCTGCCCTTTCTTTTCCACCTTGGTGATGCTGGGCTTTCATCTCTCCACTTCCAATCCTGTTCCTGATGCTGCTGTATAACCATTACCACTTGCTTTCTGGCTGGTGATGTGTGCAGCTGTCTTTGGCCATGTCTGGGCACGATGGCAGTGTAGCAGAAGAACCCCAAAATGTACAGTTTGTTTCTAATCAAAATATGAAGCTTCCCCCTTCAAACAATGCACTACCTAATCAGACCCATGGCTCTGTGGCAGGGCTGGGTATCCAAAACTTGAATTCTGTTAGACAGGTGAGTCTTGCTCTGTTAGCAATAGGGTTTCCAATTATAACAGCACAGCTCGATTTTATAAAGAGTACTAAACTCTAGTCCTCAAGGGACGTTCCAGTACATGTTTTATTCTACTCTAAACTATACCATAAATAAGCTGTGAGTACAGCCTTGTAGTATACGCAATAATACTGATTTTTTACTATCCAAATAAAAAAAAAAAAAAATGTAACTGATAACTCATTTCACAGTTTGACTTGCAAAAAAAAAAATTGGGGGGGCTGGTATAGGGATTGTTCTGGGTGGTTACATTACATGGGAATCTAATTGGTCTGTTTACTTGAATGAGATAAGGAAGAGGGTGGTTCAAGGAAAACATTTGGATGGTATTGCTAAATTCATTTCAAAGTTTTAATTTCTTGCCCATCATTCCATCATTTTCTTACTTGGTGATGGTAGCAAGTGTCGTTTTATCTTTTTTAACCAACTCCAGAATGGCAATCCCAATATGTTCAGTGGCAGTAATGCAGCAGCACAAGCCAGGGGCATGCAGCAGCCTCCAGCACAACCTCTTAACTCATCTCAGCCTAACCTCCGTGCTCAAGTGCCTCCTCCATTGCTCTCCCCTCAGGTAGAGACCAGGGTTCATTGTGCTACTCCATGTTACAAAGTGATGGTTTACAGAAAATGCAAACCATCTTGTTTAAAAAAAATAATAAAATTTAAAATAAAATAATAATAAATGTGCATGATACCTCCAATTTAAACCATTGCTGATGGCATTCCTCCTTCTTACCAATGCAATGTGCAGATTTGTATTGTTACCCATGTGAAAGGTGTATCACAATGATTCTCCTTAATCTACAGCTAAGACAAACTAGGACAAAGGGGGTACAAGTTAATGAATTCTTTTTAATCTCTTTAAAATTCTTTAAGTGAATAAATGTAAACGTCTTCTGTTACTTTTTGGTCTCCTCAGGTTCCAGCGTCATTATTGAAGTATCCACCAAACAACGGGGGCCTGAGTCCGCTCTTTGGCCCTCAGCAGGTAGCCGTGCTCAACCAGCTTTCCCAGTTAAACCAGCTATCGCAACTCTCACAGATCTCTCAGCTGCAGGTAAGAAAGCTTTTAAACATAAAAATAAAAAGTACAATCTTAATGTATATGGGGTTTTGGCACTGGTTTTGGATCCAAGCTTGTGGGCTGTGTTTTGGCAATGGCTCAGTCATTATATGTGACGAGAAAACTGAATGAGCTGACAGCACCCTCATCTTGCATCTTTATTGTCTGTTTCAGCGGCTCTTGATGCAGCAACAGAAAGTTCAGAATCAGAGAAGTATGCCATCTGGTGGACGTCTGCAGCAAGACCAGCAAGTAAGATCTATTTATCATTAGTATTGATACTGTGTCTCATTTTACACAAAACAATTGTTACAAACACTATTTCCATCCACCTCAGTTAGCACATTTCAGTATGTTATGGTGCTTGTGACCGCAGCAATTATAGGAACAGTGAATTGAGATGTTACTAGTTAATTTTGTAAATTACCACTGCTGTTTTAACATGCACACCTCTCTCTTGCAGGGTCGGCCACTCGGCATGCCTCAGCAGATGATGCAGCCTCCACGCCAGCTGGACCCCAACCTGATGAAACAGCAGGCTCACCTCCAGCAGCAACAACTCCATCAGCCTGCCATGAAGTCCTTCCTGGAAAACTTCATGCCCCACCATGAGCTGCAAAAAGAGCCACCAACACTCAATTCATTCAGTAGCTTCCCTATAGGTGGGTTTCCCCAGCCTAACTTAGGGCAGTCTGATGCTATTTTGCACCAAGCTGTGAAGCACCCCATGATGTCTGGCCCTGATCTTGCGCCAGGCTGTTATCCTCCTGGCACACATCACAATCATAGCCATCTTAGTCCTCCACTCACTAATGGCCATCCAGGGCCAGTCTCGCCCATCCATCAACGGGCAGGGAGGAAGTATGCCAGCCAAGAAAGTACTGTATCAGCAAGAGGTGAATAAGTATGATTTTACTCAATTTGCAGGGTCGAATGTATTCCGCTTTTCAACCGGAGAGTATCCATTACTATCAGTATTTGGCTAGATAGCCTGTATAATAGGGGTGTACAGTTCCGATCCTTGAAGTCTGAGGGCCTCCTGGTGGATTTGTGCACCCCTGATGTAAAACTTAAAAGATTACGTGATCGCTGCTGGGTTAAACGTCAAGTGATGCTTCCTGAAATGAACACGTTTCAAATAGAGTACACTACATGAATTGCAAGAAAACCATTGGGTGGTATAGGGCTGGATCAGAAATGCACATGCTGGAGAGGAAAAGCAACATCGGAAGGGAGTAAAAGAATTGTCTCAAGCTTTTTCACAGATTTCCAGCTCTGTAATAAGATCCTGGCTCTTGGCTTTTTCCATCTTTAAATTTGCTTCATCAAGAAGTATACAATGTGCCAAGAGCAGGCATGTCTCTTAGGATGGAATGTTGTGGTCAGATAGCTTTCTGCTCCATGTATAGTTTCAAGCTTTCTAATACATTTTTATCACCTTTGTTTGTTTTCCAGGCTTGAATTCAAACTTGAATGTAAACAATCTTGATATTGGCAGTATTAATTATAAAGAGCCACAGTCCCGACTGAAGAAGTGGACTTTGGATAACATTTCTGTTAACACATCATTAGATCAAAACTCCAGCAAACCTGGTATGTGCATTAGTAATGAGCAGCTTGTTGAATTAATAGGTACTGATTGCCAGTGTAAGTTTACATTTTTGGGACATTTTGCAATATTTTTTGTATTGTATTTAAGGAGATGCAAATAAATGTTAATTCTATTATATTTGTTAAATGGGGATTATGGAGACAGGATACCAGTCATTGACTACATTTAGAGTAATAAGTCTTTTTATATGGTTCTTTTACAGGTGCTATTTCAACCGGGCTTCGGCTTGAAGAGTCTCACTTTGGTCCATATGACTTCATGAACAGCTCTCCTGCCAGCCCTCCTGGATGTGTTGGGGACGGCTGGCCCAATCGTGCCAAATCGCCTAACGGCTCTAGCAATGTCAACTGGCCACCAGGTAAAACTGCCTTTTACTTCCTCCCTAGCTGGTTCCCTTGAGTTGTAATCTATAGATCATGTTACACAATCTTGTGGTTAAAGGCTATTGGTTATTGTGAAGTACTGCTAGGATTTTGGAAGCCATATCTGTAACTGTTTTGTTTTGTCTTAGAATTTCGCCCTGGTGAGCCATGGAAAGGATATCCAAACATTGACCCTGAAACTGACCCTTACGTCACTCCTGGCAGTGTGATAAATAATCTCTCTATTAATACTGTTCGGGACGTTGATCACCTCAGGGACAGGAATAATGGTATGGGGACGTTTTTATATTCTTGATCTGGTAGGAAAGATACAATGACGCCTTTTTATTTGCAAGATCTAGCTGGGCAATAGGACACATCACACAATATGCTGTTGCTTTCAGTGCTGGCCCAGTGCTAAATATATTTAATGTTGTGGATGTGTGTGTTGTGTTTTTGTTTGCAAACACTAAAACTGGTTGAATTGTTTCACTGCAGGGGCAACCTCATCTCTGAACACCACGCTGCCTTCAACTAGTGCCTGGTCATCCATTCGTGCCTACAGTGGTTCCCTCAGCAGTACAGCACAAAGCACTTCGGGTAAGATCCCTTACCACAAACCAACTGAGCAAGTTAGACACGTATAACATGCTGTTTGTATGAAAGGCTGTCCTATTGTTCAATAACGTTTATTTCTCCTTCCAGCCAGAAACAGTGATTCCAAATCCACTTGGCCACCTGGTCCAATCACAAACACTTCTCTGGCTCATGAGCTGTGGAAGGTTCCTTTGCCACCTAAAAACATCACTGCTCCGTCCCGCCCACCGCCTGGGCTCACGGGTCAAAAGCCTCCTTCCTCCTGGGATAACAACTCTCTCCGCCTGGGCGGAGGATGGGGGAATTCTGACTCGAGATACACTCCTGGTAAGAACTGGAATGCTTCGAGGTGGGAGTCAGATGTTTCATTAGTAACCTGAAAATTAGAGCGAGTCAAATTACTAATGGATCCAGTAGTATTGACTTATCACAATGGATTAAATGATAAATCCGCCTGCTTGTTGGTCCTTTCTATATGGAATTGGTAGTAGAAGTGATTTCTTTATTTGTTTTGATTTTACTTCTTCACTTGCAGGTTCCAGTTGGAGTGATAACAGCTCAGGGAGAACAACCAATTGGCTTGTTCTCAAAAATCTTACACCTCAGGTGAGTCATTTCTGATTGCGTGCCATAATAAAGGTAGGGACATAGAACTCCTACCAGCTTGGCAGA